>NW_015112821.1:85471-93792 GCF_001443285.1 Poecilia latipinna
GGTTTTTAAATTTTCCCATTTTTTTAAATTTTTTTTTTTTTTTTTTTTTTTTTTTTTTTTTGGTTTTTTTTTTTATTATGTGTACATGACACAAAAAGAAGGCAGCAGCTCTTCTGAGTCTGTAACAAATTGACCGTGTGAGTCACGCACCTTATGTGAGTGATTTTGGCTGCAACGATTATAGAAATAAAAGACCCGTTCATGATTCTTGTAAAAAAAATAATAGCTGTTGAAACCTTTCTAACACCTAAATAGGCACCAGATAATCCCCCCGTGAGTCATCAGTACCAACACCTAATGATTGAGTTTTCAGTGACCTACTTCCTTCAACCATGTGTCCATGAAATAACCATAAATTATCCCAGAATAGCGAGAGGGCAAAATTACGACTCTGTGCTTTATTTTGTCCTGGAGCCTAAACCTGATGAAATCAGAGGAGAAACGAATCAGAATCACCTTTTAGTTGGTGTGTGTTAGCCTCTCTATTCCCTGACTTTAAATGGGCGTTTCAAATAGGCAGTGGGTCAAAACTAATGCCAAATTAGTTACAAAGTGGCTTAAGGACAAACGGTTGAGAGAGGCTTGTGGAAGAATATTCATAACTTTTGACCCAACTCACAAAGTTTAAAAGCAATGCTTCCTCATACAAAGGTAATTTATGTTGAACCTCTGGCTTTGAATTAAGTTTTTTAGAAAAATCTGCCTTTAATTATTCAGACACAGGACAGAAATGATTTCAGGAATCCCAACCCAACTTGGTCTGATGCTTTCATGCAGTCGACATACATCTATTTATTTATAATTTTAACACTTTTGCCACAAGGTGATGTCAGTTTCTGTCTAAAAACCATTGGTCTCATCCATTTGTGAGGCGCTGCTCTGTCCACCAGCTTGGTTCAGGAACACAGAGCAGCGTTTTAAAACGCGTTCTGCCGCCGCATGTCGGTCATTTAACCTTTTATTCATGCTGCCACGTAAAATAAAGCAGTAAAAAAATGTTTCCTCTAAATCATTTGGATGTTTTCGTAGGACATCTGCATCTTTTTTTTATATACACAAGTACATTAAAAAGCTTCATCCATGACTCAAACACATCACCTGCTTGTTCGAGCTGCAGACAAACCTTTGAGTTTATTTTCGAGGGAATCTGAGCAGAGAGCTGCAGACGGCCTCGGTGTGGTTTCTGATGCACGGCGTCCTCCCTGCAGGCGCTGTACCACGGGAAGTTCATCGACACCGGCTTCACGCTGCCGTTCTACAAGCGGATGCTGGACAAGAAGCCAACTCTGAAAGACCTGGAGTCCATAGATCCCGAGTTTTATAACTCCATCATGTGGGTTAAGTAAGTGAAGCCACTGCTCGTTTTTAGGTTTGTGTCGTAGCCGGTTTGAAACCTCTGAACTGAAGAAAATCAGGATGTTTTTCCAGACTTTTACTTTTTTATTTAAATTAAGATTTCAACAGCATCTTGGTATGTTCTCTAAAAAAAATGAGCAAACATACTTTTAAACTGTTAAAATAGATAACTATATATTATAAAACCATAATGTCAATTGATGAATAGAGATCAATGTTCAAAAAGAGTAAATTAATAGAAAAAAATTCAGTATCATCCCTGAATGTGTTTATTATATTGTTAATATTTCTGTAGCTAAAGGGAGACATTATGTTTGTTAATACAGCGGCTTTTGCTGCTCACTTTATTTTTTATAAACATATATATATATATATATATATATATATATATATATATATATATATATAATTTTTTTTTAGGTTTCAGGTATTGTCATTTATATTCGTGCATATTTTTTAGATATTGATCTGTATAGGTAAAAATCCAAAGTATTAGTTGTTTCAAAGGTAGAATACCTTCTGGTTTCTCTTATTTTCATAACACTTGAAATAGAGATATGATGATTATAGAGTTTACTTTTTTAAAAATATGTGATTATGTGAAAATATAATAATTATCATAAATAATTATCATATTATTTATGATAATAATAAAAGAAGTATTACAAAATGAAGTACGGCTTTTTGGCAATACATCTTTAACAAATGCGTGTATGGCTCTAAAAATCAAACTTTTATCAACACTTATCAAATACGCTACCTAAACGGCACATAAATGTTGCCCATCAGTTTGTAAGTTTTAGAAATTTGAAATAAACATGGGATTTTAGCCCCTTAGGAGTTTTAAGTCTACAATCAGAAATGGACTATCAGATTATCTTAAAGTGTCAAAAGTGTGTAAAAACGCAGCAGACGATTTTTGATGCTGTAACACGTTTTGTGTTTTTCTTTGTCTCCAGAGAGAACAACCTGAAGGACTGTGGAGTGGAGCTGTATTTTGCACAGGACATGGAAATCCTCGGGAAGGTCTCCAGTCACGCGCTGAAGGAGGGCGGAGAGGACGAGCTGGTCACAGAAGAAACCAAGGAGGAGTACATCAGGTGAGCTGTTGGACTTCACAGGAGAGGAATGAAGCCTCAGCAGACGTGAGAGAAACGGTGGAAGCCAGACCTTGAAAACGGGAAGGTGTTTTGTCCCTGCAGCCTGCTGACAGACTGGAGGTTCACCCGCGGGGTGGAGGAGCAGACCAAGGCCTTCCTGGACGGCTTCAATGAGGTGGTTCCTCTGGAGTGGCTTCGCTACTTCGATGAGAAGGAGCTGGAGGTGAGGAGGACCAGAGTCAGGCCTCTGAATTTCACCTGCTGCAGCGCAAACGTGACAATGTTCACAAAACGTCTCCATGTGTTTAGTGTCTTGTTAAATCCTTGGACTATTTTCCAATTATTTAACGAGGAAGGTGACTGTAAAATCTCCCAGGCTGAATAACGCAGGCATTCATCTTGCCACATCTCAACTTGAGAACTGTTTCCAGCAAACTTCAGAACTGTGTGCTTGTTAAATTGCTTTACAGGGTTTCCACACAATTTCCATTTATTATCCCATAGTTTCCCGACTTTCAGACAAAAATAGACGACATTTGGTGTATAAGTAAAAGTTTCTTTGGGTCATTTGGCAATTATAAATCTGAGTGAACAAAGCTCCCATGTGGTGTTCCTCAGGGCTCCAGTCTCGGAGCCCCTTTTATGCAGTATTTACATTCTCCCACGGACATCAAATCATAGAGTAATGCAGCTTTTCTTACCATAAACATGCTGATGACACATAACTTTATATCAGCTACTCTGACCACATCGTCGATGTTGTTTCTTTGCTTTCAGCTGATGCTCTGCGGCATGCAGGAGATCGATCTGGCTGACTGGCAGAAGAACACCATCTACAGACACTACACCAAGAACAGCAAGCAGATCCACTGGTTCTGGCAGGTAACGATGTCCAAAACATACACTCTTGCACAAACGTTGACGTGAGGTTTGGAATTAGCCAAGAACCTTCAGTAAAAATGCCTTTATTGTGCGACTGACATGCAGGTTGTGAAAGAGATGGACAACGAGAAGAGAATCCGTCTGCTGCAGTTCGTGACGGGAACCTGTCGGCTGCCGGTCGGAGGCTTCACCGAGCTCATAGGTACACCGGCTCACCGGGATGAAAGGATGAGACGAGTAACGCTGCGTTTGATCGGGATGAGGCGAACGCAGGGGGAAATGTTGTGTATGGAAAAACTAAGTACACCCCAGAATCCAATAATTCTCAGAAGTCATTTTCTGTCTGACCTCATCAGTCTCTCGCTCTTCTTTTATAGCAATGCTTCAGTTTTATTGAAGCATCATGTGAAGGTCTCATGCTGTTTGAGATACCTCCTGCTTTTCTAGACATTTCTCATTCGTTCAGCGCTCCTGTATGCTACTTTGCTCCTTAAGTCCCATAGAAGCATCAAGCTTGTTTTCCACCCATACTTTTTTTCTTCTGTGTTTAGTCAGTAATAACAACGTTCCATCTGCTGACTGGTTATGATTGATAAAGTTGGATTTAAACAAATCTCAGAACCTCATTAGGACCAGATGATTTCTATCAGACAAAATAGTCACGGTAAAAATGTTGCTTTAATAAAACAGTGGAGTTTTCTTTTTTTTTTTTACAACTGTCAGCTCGATCGTCATGTAAAACAGTATCGCTCAGTTACTTACAGATGCTCTGAAAACAATAATGAGTTCCTTGAGTTTACTATTATCTTTTTTTATTCATGAACGGTAATTTAACCGGTGAAAAGGAAAAAATGTGAAACATTTTCATTTATGTTTCCAGATGAAAGTGTGATGAGTTTTGTTCTCCTCTTCGTCCCTGCAGGAAGTAACGGCCCCCAGAAGTTCTGCATAGACAGAGTGGGGAAGGAGACTTGGCTTCCAAGAAGCCACACATGGTGAGAAACTAACTGGTTGGTTGTTGCTAAAAACCTCAAGTCTGTAAGAAAAAAAACAACTTCTCTTCTCGAAGCAGTGACTCTTTAGAAAACGGGATTTGCTAAACGGATCGTCTTACTGATGAGGAACACATTTTTTTATACGTTGAATGAGAACAATGCTGGATTGTCAAACAGAAGACATTAATGCATACAGCTGAAATTAGTTATTCAACCCACATGTTCTGGCCAAAGGCATAAACATGTGATTTATATAGCTCTACATGACTAATATCATAAGTCGTTTTCTCTCGATAAACCCAGGGTTTATCGTGACACTTATAATGTTTGTTGAAGCCTCAAAATTATTTAACTGTTTCAGCAGATATTAGTGTCCTTTTTGTGGCTTTGCTGTGAAAAGAAACCAGTTCATTCATTTATTCAACTGATTGCATCTACCTTTTTTTAATTCCAACGGAGATTTTAAATGCGGTTCAATTTTGACGATCATGATGGCCGCAGTCCTCTGCAGATTTTCACATTTCTTTGGTACCGGAGAAAAGTCCAGTGCTTCCCAAACTTCAGCATCCTCACAGACTGAGTGACGTTTTCTCCCAGGTTGTCCTGATACGTGATTGGCTGCAGGCTTCCAGTGTCAGGGAAAAGCAGCCATTTAAATCCTTGTATTTTAACATATTTTTGTATGTTTTGGTTTGTTGCAAACACCTGAAAATCTTTTTGATTGAACTCTTTATATTGCCTGGTTGGTTGGTTGTTCTGTGTGTCTCTGACAGACCGGTCCAGTGTCCGCTGGTCTTCCCAGCGTCTTCCATGTAAGCAGCAGTAGGAGGAGGAGGAGGATGTCTTAACCTGGATGCATAACTTTGCTGCTCTGTTTTCTGTTCTTTTCAGCTTCAACCGTCTGGATCTGCCGCCCTACAGGAGCCTGGAGCAGCTCAGAGAGAAGCTGCTGTTCGCCATCGAGGAGACGGAGGGATTTGGGCAGGAGTGAAGCCGTTAAAGCATCAAAATAGTTTCTTGTTTTTGTTATCGAGCCTATTTTGCGTTTGTTAATCACAGGGCTGCAGTCTCACCAATCACTTGCAATCAGATGATGTCTGTCGACACAAAAAAAGTTGAAGTCAGAGCAGAGTTGCTTCGAGAGCGAATGAACGTGTGTGTGTGTGTGTGTGTGTGTGTGTGTGCGCGCGCTCACTTTATTGTAATTGCCTAAATTTGACAAGAACGCGCCGGTGGCACCACTCTGAGCTTACAAACTGCACCAGAATCAGACGGCATTAAAGCTTTAATGCCGCTCCACAGCACAGTTAACCACGAATGCAGCGTAACATATCTACCAGAGACAAACACTTTTAGCGTTTTAAAGAGAGGAACACATCCGAGAGATTATCAGGAACTACTGCACCTCCTTTACAGAGGTTAGAGAGAGGAGATGTGATTTTATTTTTTATTTTTATGTTAATTTTAAAAGTCTGCATTTTCTCTTGTACAGACCCTAAATAAATGAGACTTCAATCGTAAACAGAGTCGATTCATCCTTTGCAGATTTGTATAATTAGATCAGGACAATTGCTCTGTGATCAATTGTAAAGGTCTTGGGTGCAGAAAAACACAGAAATACTATTCCAGGAGGTTTTTCTATGTTTAATAATGTATGAGTTAATGGTATTTTACTAGTAACTTCTAGGAAACAAACAAAAGTTACATGAATGGAATCTTAGCAAAGAGTTCAGTCCATTTAATAGAATCATGTTGTAGTTACCTTCAACATGCAGATGATGACCTTTAACGGTGTATGAAAATAATAGATGCTTAATTATTGAGGAGAAGCACCACAGCCTCCTGACCCAGTGAACAGGCAGTACAAGAACAAGTACTGCCTTCAGTACTTGGCAGTACAACGCATCTGAGTTTCTCCTTTGCCTGTTCTTTGTTAAACAAGATGGATTTTTTTTTTTTATGTTTCCTTAACATTTTAAACAAAAAGCATCTTCACTGAGCGAAGCTGCTTTTGTTCCTACACATATGCTTGTGTTGATGCTGATCTCTGATGACATATTTAGACAATTCAGGCCATTAAGTATTGATGTGAAGTAACTCCTTTTCCTTTATAGGTCAGTTTCTGTAGTTTGGCACATACTGTAGCTAATGACGAGTTCATTTTTCCCCATGTAAAAGGAGAAAAGTCTCATCTGAAAAAGTCCAAAGTCGATACGTACCTGTACTCCAACAATGTTCAATGTGCTGCACGCTACTGTCTTCCAGTATATCTGCCTGGAGTTTGAGGCAGTCCCTTTCACAGCGAAACTAGATGCCTTTATGTTCAGAACAACTAAAACAAACGTGAAATATCAGGGGACTATTGATTGATCATATAACTTCCCATTAAACGCATGTATTTTTAATGGTTTCAGTCTTGTACTAACAGGTTTGCAAGCTTTTAAACGTGCCATTTCCCTCTGATCATGCGGTACATTTTTGTGCTGAAGCTGATTTCTGATGCCTTAATGCAAGGTCTTCAATATGTAAGTTGTGAAAGAAAGTGTCTCAACTGTGTGGATTCTTCGTTATAGATGATCTCAGAGTAAAGCTTGATGTCCCAATGGTGCTGAAAGATTTTAAAGTGGCGGCGTCCATTAGCAACTTGATTGCCATAGATACAAAATGCATGTTTGTAGGAATATTGATGCCAATCAAGGAGCTGGGATGAATTATTTGGTGGGAAGCGGCTGCTTGGAGATGCAACAGACGATGCCCCACAAAGTGCTGTTGGAGAAAGGCAATTTCATTTTTATTAGGCCTACGATCAGTTGTGGCAGTTCATTTAAACACAACTTGATTTTTCGATTTTCAGAGCATCAAAGGGAACGTGAACAATGTTGACAATAATTAAACCCAGTGCCTCTGAATCTACAAACCGAAACTAGTCAGTGATTGTTGGTGCAGATAGAGCTGTGCCGGAGCCGGCGGCGTTTTCCACTCATCGAGACGCAGTTTGTGGTTTGGCCGGCAGGCTTTCAATAATTGGAAATAGATGCTGAAATGCAGCCACACAAACAAACTGCTGTCATGTCATCCCCACTGTTGCCAACAATGGTTCCAGTCTTGAACTGGGGGCAATGGAAATGTTCCAAGTAGCATAAGCGGTTTGCTGTAAGTCCTACTGAGCAAAGATACGAACTGGCCGCTGGCAGTGACTACATCTGGGTTTGAAAATACCTTAAAGGTGCAACAGAACATCAAAAGACAACGCTTAAATACCAGAAGGAGAAACAACCGGTGTGATCTGTGAAAATGGACTACAATGCAAAAAATCATCTGCCTGTTTCCAATAGTGGTACATCCTGAACAGGATGTCAACCTGTCACAGGGGAACTCTGTGACAAACACTGTAGAGCAGGGAGGGAGTTGAACTCTTTTTCATTTTGGGGCATTTCAAGATCATGAATGTCTCCAAAGGACTGGTTGTGGCAGAATGCAGTGATAAAACTGCCCACTAGCAAAGTTAAAATATTAAATAGTTGTCTCTTATTATTTTTGATGTAATTTGCCACTATACAGATATAAATTGTTTTTACTCAATAAAAATTTTTAAGCACATATCTGTTATCTTTAAAGTTCTAGTTCTTAGAGTCTAAAGGGCCACATAAAAACTTATGGTGGTCCGGATTTGGCCCCCAGGCCTTGAGTTTAACACATTTGCCTTCTTGCTACAAAGAAACATTGCTACCACGTTGTGCGCCCAGAATTAACAAAATTGACATTATATTTATATGTCATGTGATAGGTTATTCAACAGTTAGTCGCATGTCTTTTCTGTTATTCCTCCGTATGTTGTGGTTTTGAATATGATAATTGCGCTTTAGTCCAGACTTCCAGGTCTTAGTTTTTTTTTTTTTTTTTTTTTTTTTTTTTTTTTTTAAATTTTTTTTTTCAAAAATAAATTTTTTTTTTTTTCCTTTTTTTTTTTGTTTGTAAAAAAAAGGGG
>NW_015112821.1:96902-111506 GCF_001443285.1 Poecilia latipinna
TTTTTCCCCCGTTTTTTTTGTTTTTTAAAATAAAAATTGCGTTTTTGTCCAACCTTCCCGGGTTTTTTTTTTTTTTTTTTTTTTTTTTTTTTTTTTTAACATATATATTCTGCAACATTAAATATTACTTTCTGCCATTCTACTTTAGGTTGTAGAAAAAGAGGGGGAAGAGATAAAATAAGGGGATTTTATTGTGGAAATCCCGCCTTCTATCCATCCCGGAAGTACTTCCTCCGGGTTTTGGAGATGTTTTCAAATCGGTTCACGCGGTTCAGTCCGTACGCTGTTAATCTAATACATGTCTAACAACAATTTGACCACATTTGAATTATATTTCTCCTGTTTAATATGATAAATGCGGATGAAGTCGCCGAGTTGTGCTACGAGCGTTTCCGCCAGCTGCCCCGGAGAGGGAAGCCCGAGCCGGGCAGAGAGTGGAGCCTGCTGGCCGCTGTGCTCCGGATCACCCGGAGACCAAACTCCGACTCAGGTTAGAGAGCAGAAACAACCATAACATAATGCTCTTATTGTACCAATTAATAAATCTGTGCTTTTAAAAACTATCTTAGCTTGTGAGAGCCTGAGATACTGTGCAAACTCCGATTGGCATGCGGGTAATTAAATGCAAAATAAAATTTCTCATAAGATTAAATTATTGATTTAATTAATTTCATAAGATCAATGAAAAATTATTTGTGTTTGGAACATGGAGAAGAAACCCTCTGGAAAGTGGGAATGAAAAAACAGGTAACTGAGAAAGAGACTGGGTGTCTAAACATATAGATGGAAAGCTTAGTGGAAGGAAAAAAGCATTCACAAAAGGAATAATGGATTTGACAGGATTGTGGCGCATCAGCATGTGATTCATCTCTGACTGCAGCAAAGCAAACTGTAAAGAGGTGGCTCAAAATGTTTGCACAGTCGAGACTCAGGCCTTGTTGTTCAGTACAGCATAAATTTTACATAAAAATCTGGATCTCTGACATGTAAAATTAAATGTTTTTTTTTTCCAGTGGAGATGGAGGTCGTTTCCTTGGGAACCGGGACTAAGTGTGTCGGAAAGGCAGCCATGAGTGCCGCTGGTCTGTGGGATCCTGTTTTTCCTTCGTCTCTCTCTTCCTCGCTTACATAATTCATTACTCAAACACTTGCTTTGGACGTTGCTTTTAAAATGTTCTCAGCATTTTAGCCTCTATTAGGGTCTGAACGCCGTGCAGCTTAAGGATGAGCTTTCTCGTTTCTAAATGAAAACCGTTTTCTGAATCAGGTGACGTGCTCAACGACAGCCATGCTGAAGTCATCGCCAGAAGAGGCTGCATCAGGTGAATGTTTGGGGAGAATTTCTCTCTGTTGTGTTTCTCCGTGGACGTTTTCTCCACCCTGAGTTCAGTGTGGATGAATTTCTGTGCAGGTATCTGATCCAGGAGCTTCACGGAGCCGTGAGCGGTCGCCGCAGCTCGCTGTTTCGCCCGGCGGACGGGAGAGGGAAGTGGAGGCTTCAGCCCGGAGTTTCCTTCCTGCTCTTCACCAGTCACACTCCATGTGAGTCCAGTATGCTCCCGCTGTGCTTAACAAACTCTAGGTAAACTAGGAATGTGTTATTATTTGCAATATCTTCATCTTTAGCAACAGAGAAACCACTAAAAGTGAGTTTGTAGTACAGTAAAATCCAGAATACTGACATTTCTCTTAAGTTTCATATATTCTACTAGTTCTTCACCATGGAAACTCTCTGACCTGAAGGTTTTTCTGAGGCTCTTGGTTTTTTTATCCTCAGGTGGTGACGCGTCCATCATCCCCATGACGGACTCCCAGGCCCAGCCCTGTCCCCCCGTCACATCTGTGAGCAGCTGTGGCGAGACAGACGGAAGATGGAACCTGAAAAGGAAAGCCGAGGAACCAGGCGAAGGAGGGAACTTGAAGCTGCCTCGACTCGCAGAGGAAGATTCAAAAGAAGAAGAAGAAGAATCCAGGACTAAATCGCCTGACGGAGTCGCGTCTGTTCCTGCATCGGCGTCGGAGCTCAAACCAGGAGACTCGACACAGTCGGACGTTCACAGGACGGGCGCCAAGTGTGTGCCGGGCGGCCCGGCCGACCCGCTGCGGCCCGGGGCGGGCTACCACAGCACCGGGGTCCTCCGTGTGAAGCCGGGTCGAGGAGAGCCGACTCTGTCCCTGTCCTGCAGCGACAAACTGGCCCGCTGGGGGGTGCTGGGCTTCCAGGGTGCGCTGCTGTCTCATTACCTGGAGGAGGCGCTGTACTTCGACACGGTGGTGGTGGGCAAGTGTCCGTACAGCCAGGAAGTCATGCACAGGGCGCTGGTCACGAGGTGCGCAGCTTGCAGAGACTCTTATTTTGCTGGAGGAAGGCCAAGTGCTTTTTGTTTTTAGTGATTTCATGATTATTTTTAGCAGTATTTAAAACATTTACTGTAGAAGACTAACTGCACCACATACAGAAGAAACTAATCAAATAGAGACTTTCAAACCTAGAAATATTGTATCTGCTTGCTGTTGCTTAGTAATGGCAGCATCATGCTCATATAGTGTTACTGTACAGCTAGATGCCTGAAAAAGAGGACCCCAATGTCCTATTCAAAGCCCTGATGTCAACCCTGTTTAAAAATTCTGGGCTAAGTTTAAGAGCCGCGTCCGTAGCAGGAAACCAGCCTGTTAAAGCAAAGCTTATCAGTTCCACCAAGAACGGATACAGAGCGTAGTTAAAATCTTCTTTATGGATCATTTCCCTCTACTTGCAGATGCTCCCGCGTTTCAGAGCTTCCTGCTGGTTTCTCTGTCTGTTCGCCGCTGCTGCTGCAGTCCAGCCTGGAGTTCCCGTTCAGCCAGAACCAAACCGAGCTCCAACACCGGGGCGGACAGGGACGCATCTCCGCATGTGGAGCGGGTCAGCTCTCCCAACAAATACTGTCACTGAATACATAAAACTTTGATTACTTTATTACAGTTTCAGTGGGAGTTAGTCTGGAGCTCTGACATATTAATGAGGCTGAGAGAGAGCGAGACCTTTAGCAGACAATAGGAAGGCCATAGAACATATGCTGTTTTTAATCTGTGGCCTTGCTGTTAAAAATCATAAGTACTAAAGGTTGTCAGAAGATGAAGGCTTTAAACAAACTGGAGACGGAAATCGACTGTGAAAATCTGATCAGTAACTCTCTAGATACTCCACATCACCACAGATAGAGGCCCCTGTGTTTAGAGCAGGACGACAGCCGTTACAATACCGCAAGAGCCGCAGTGATTCAGATCAAAGCACATTCATGGGTTAGAATGGCCTAGTCAAAGTCCAGACCTAAACCTACTTAGGAATTTGTGGCAAAACTTGAAAAATTATGTTCACAGAAGCTGATTATCCAGTCTGAGCCTCACCCAGAGTTTCAAATAAATTGCACAATTTATGTTTGTAAGGATTAGTGTTTGTGTTAATAAAAATACATTTATTTTGTGTTCAAAAAGTGAAAAACTGACTTTAATTCAAAAAGATTGTAGAAATATCAAGCTAGGAGAAAATTAATTCGGGCAGGACTCTGCTTTTGTTAGAATCTATATAAAATACTATATAAATTTTGAATCTTTTTTTTATATACGATAAAAAGTTTTGTCTGAAAAAATTACATTTAATGTAGTTTAACTTTTCTTATTAGCTTAAATAAATGTCCCTTGTCTTTCAGCCATCAGCTGGTGTAATGTTGCAGATCAGCCACTAGATGTCACTGCCAACGGCTACAAACATGGCGTGACAAAGAAAGTTCTAGGAACACCGAAAGCTAGGTACAAGCATTTAAGTACTGTTTACTGTTTTTGTGTCATTAAAGTTTCCTCCTGAGGTCTGTCTTATGTCGTTTTGTCCTTTAAGGTCTCTGCTGTGTAAACTGGAGCTTTTTCACTCGTTCCTGTCTCTCGTAGCGGCCACTGACCCTTCGGCTCTGCCCGACTCACTCAGGTGAAATTTGGGATTTAAATTTTTTTTTTTTTTATTAATGTTCAATAAAGAAACCCTTCATGTTTAAAATTAATTAAGCTTTGGATAATGTCAGGCACCAAGAAGTGTGTTAAAGTACATTTAAATGGATTTAAAAAATATTTTTAGACTGATTTAAATGTTTTTTCCTCTCATTTTGTTACTAAGCCCATTCCAATGCTCAGATATTAAACTCTGCTGGTAATTATTTCGGTCAGAAATTTTGACCGAATACTATTCATACACTTAGTTAATGTCTGTGTTTTACTTTGACTATAATCATGTTTTGGTTGCTTTTAAATCCGGCTATCTGTGAGTCCAGACCAGTATTTAAGCCCTTAAAAGACAAAACTTTAAAATTAAATTTTTCCTGCCCAGATTTTATGTGATCACCTCCTTCAGTTTGCCTGAGGCTGTCCCTGTTCACATGTTTCTCATATTTTTTTGCAGGTGTTTACTTATGATCATATCTATTTGGGTCAGTTTACACAGAGCCATTATCAGAATATTCTTTACCGGCAGATCCTGGTAAAGAACAAAGTGTTTTCTGTCACTAAATGAGGAAGCTTTTAAGAAAAAATTCAATACTTTTATGCATTTTTTTTTTTATAGTTTCATCATTGTTCCGAATCAATATGCGTCCCCTGAAACAACAGAAACACAAGTCTCTGTTTGAATGTGTGTAACCAGGCTCCCAGTGGGAATCTTTTCTGAAGGAGAAACAAAGGCTCCTCTGTTCCTCATGGCTTCAGCACAGAACCTGATCCGCTGCTTTCTTCGTACAGGTCGCTCATTATTCCCCACCTGAAAACAAAACTGCAGCTTCCAGTAACTTGCTTACCTTACCAACGGGTCACCAGGAAGTTTTCTTCTCAGGAAGAAGGTGCAGATGAATTGTTCTGATGATTTAGATCCAAACTGTGCAGCTGCATGAAAAGTGATCATTGGAGAATAAAATAAATCACAGATTTATTGGTGTGTCTCGGTAAATATTAGAATAACATCAAAATGCTAATTAGTTTCAAAATTTAATTAAAAAAAAAGTAAAACGTTGTATATTTCAAGCAGCTTTTTCTTCTAATTTTAATGATGATGGAGAAACTGAACGTTTAGTTTGGTTTCTCTGATAATAGAAATATTGCATAATAAATCTCAGCCAGGATACTCTAAAACATGCTCATGTTCTGTAGAGTATAATTAGCCGCTTCTTCATTGCGTTGTGACTCAAGACAGTTGAGGCTAACGATAACTAGCTGCTAATATACCCTTGCTAGCTCTCAAAGCGCATATTAGAAGCTGTTTTAGCAAGAACCATTAGCCCTGGCTCCTGCAGTGGAAACTAAGGGAGGAGAAAAATTAGCTAGCTAGCTAAAGCAAAAGCTAGCTAGCTAGCTAGTTACTAGCTTGCTTTTTTTCTTTCTTTTTTTTTTGCATCTATCCTGGTTTAAGTTCAGATTTATCGCTAGTTGGCTGGACAACATTCACCTTTCCCCTGGGATCATTTTCCTTCTTATGTGATACAGGTCTTAAGTTTCATAGATAATTGTCTTAAAAAGTCTCTTAAATGAGGTGGTGAAACCTCCAGAAGTCATGCGTTTGCCGTAGCAGAGCATTTCTGTATTAAAAATCCCTTTTGAAACTAAGCTTTTAATTTTCATTAACTGTAATCATAAAAAGTATAAATAGAAAATGTTATGTTTTTATTTAAATATATTACTGAAAATATATACACAATTACATTTGTGAATATTAGATAAATTTAGATTACTATGTGATTTCTCGAGTTGTTAAATCATAAAACTGCGGCGCTTGAGATGTAGCATTAGTGAGTTAGTGATGTTTGCTGTGGATTCCTCATTTTGCCAAAGCTCTTGACATTAGCACATCTGACTGTTGCAGATAAGAGATTATGAGAAGAAACTTCAGCTACTTTATTCAGAAACATGTCCCAGTTTTACCAGAGGACAGGATCAGGTAGTCTGCTCCGAGTACACACACTGTGCACACACTTTATAGGTATGATGGAAAGTATTACTCATGTAGCACCTTTCACCATTTTTTATTCCCGTTCATTTGTTGCAGCTTCGTGAGTAATACAGGTGCACACAGAGTCCAACCCTTGTTCTTCTGTTTGCTCAGGTCAGGAGAGCTGCACACCTACTGGGACCACAAGCGGGCCTCCCAGTCGTACCAGCAGGCCTGGCAGCAGCTGCGTCTGCAGGCCTTCCCTCTGTGGCCCCGCAGCGACAGAAACCTCCTCCTGTTTCGCTGAAAGCCCACTCCGCAGCAGGAATGTCCTCGTCAGGATCGATGAAGAACCGGCTTTGTTGCAGCGCAAACCCGGAGGGTCACGTGCTGAAACGGAGGTCGGCAGACCCAGAGACAAAGCGTCACTTTCCCCTGGCCGTCTGTTAGCTCAGCTGCGCTGCGGCTCAGAACCCGCAGCAGGACGGCCCGCTCCGTCCCGCTGGTGTCTGCATGTGGCTGCTTTATTTTCACGCTGTGAGAGCTCTCTGAAAACACAGCTGGGAGGGAGCCGCCTGCACCTTTCGCTCCTCTGCATTAATTATCAAACTCTCCTCGTGTTTCTCCCACAGATGCAGCAGAATGAAATCAGTATTCTCTTATCTGCTGCTTTCCTGAATTGCAAGTTTTATGGACAGTTGAGACGATCGACCTTTATGTTCTTTTCTTTCTTTCTTTCTTTTTTTTTTTGCCAAACGGGGTTTCCTTCTGTTGACATTATGAATGTTTTGTGCTCTCATTTGTTGTTTTTATCATTATTGGATTATTGTGTGTCACATCACGTGACTTGTCTAATTGAACACACTCGTGTACAATAAAGGGTGTGTCCTTCAAACAAAGGGGGAACAACACGAAAGCCAAACCGAGTGAGTCTCATGGTGTCACGTTGAACGCTGTGCCGAAAAGTGATTCTGTTAACACTTTCTTATTGCTGAGTCATGAACTCTGACCTGACCTGAGGCTGGTGAGGTCAGCAGTGTTTAGATGTTGTTGTTGGTCCTTTGCAGAGCTCTTGGAGTTATTTCAGTTGGTCGTCCGCTCCGTGTCTCTCGGCGTGGTTCCCCGCCGCCCCGAAGCCTCACAAACGTCTTCGTAATCATTTCCAGAGTAATGGCAGCCGTCGACTTCCTGCCCGTTCTTGGATTTCTTCAGATCGGGAGGCGATGTGTTGCTTTTTGAGCTCCTTTAGCCTACTTCATGTCAGCCAGGTTCTGTTTCAGTGACTTTCTGAAGCATCCTGACAGCAATCAGGAAACCAGGAAATTAAACTTAATCCACGATTTAACAAGTGAAAAATGTGTTTTGTCATAAGAAGCAGAATGAATCTCTAAGGAGGCTAATGCTTCCTCTCAGCATGTTGGATCGGATGTCCTTGGAGAGATTTTGGTTACTCATATTTTGATTCATCAGCATTGCACTCTGGTTTTGTTGTACCGTTTCCTTTAAATGCAACAATCTGCTATAGTTGAAATAGTCAAATTAGAACATACTTTTAATGGATCACTGATGATTAGCACGAGAGCTCCTGAAGTTTAGAAGAAGAGTTTGTGAATCGGCTCCATTGGTTATCAGAATATAATGCATATATGACACCAGAAACCTCAATATTTTTTGTTTTATTACCCGTTAACGTTTCCACAGAAGACCAAAGAGAAACTATGCTGCTAATTAAACGCTGTTGATTGATTGGTCATTGTTCTGCCCAGGCTGGATGTTGGGGATGTTTTGATTAGTTTTAAAAAGAGTTCTATTGGTTTCTCTGTGTTTTATTTTGGAGGAGAATTTTGGAGAGCAGTGCATTGTGGGTATCAGAGGCTGTTGCAGTTTGGAATACCTGTTGGTAGAGAGAGAGCCTGCCTGTTAATGTGTGAACTGCACCTCCTGTGTTAATCTTTGCTTGCACCTCCGAAAGCAATGGCTGTGAGTCAATCTTCTGTTTTGTTGGTTTATTTTGAGATTGTTTTTTAAATGTTTTTTGTGTTCTAGAAAAGCCATATTCTGAGTTTTTATTTACATAGCAACAGTTGCTACATAACTGCTTTTTAACTGAAGCTCAGGTTAATTCTGTTCAGACACAAGAGGTTTATTCTTTGTATTCAGAGCTGATGTATGTTTGTTTTTCTGTTTCTTGTAGTTTCACTCAACTTTTCATTGAGCTTTCTACACTACTGCTCAAGTTGTGTCAAGAAAGCATATTAAAGGAGCAAGACGCTCAGCTTCCTGGCTCATGAAATTGAGTTTGGCTTGCTGTTGGCCTACGTTAGCATACAGAGTATCTAACACGTAGTGATAACAGTACAGTCATCATCAGGTGTTTGGTAACCAAATGGAAAGACATCAGCAGTAATCTCAGGGGAGGATCTGTTGTTGCTGCGGATCAAAATGTGAGGATTACAGGCCGCTTCCCAAATCATCTGAACTCCGTCACCCAACAGAGAGAAACAAGAATCGGAAAACTTCAGCGGACTAAACTGAAGAGGAGTTGGGCGTCGCTCCATCACACTGACGAGAAAATCCAAACCAACAATGTTGTAACTCGTCGCAGACTTACAGAGTTAAAAACAACCAGAAAGACACATTTCATATTAAGAAGACAGACTTTGACATCAGCTTATTATTTTTATTGATCACTTCATTTGGCTACATACATTTTACAAATGTGGAAAATCCCTTCACATCTGCAACGTGTGTCTGATGACGATGGAAGAACAATGGACGACACGCCTTCTCGCATTTTTAAACGGCGGTTTCATCTTTGCGGGGCTCAGCTATGATTTCTCAGCACCAAAACAAACTGCAGCTGTTAAAATGTCGGCTAGCTTCATCTGAGAGAAGAGAGGTAAACTAACCAGAGAAATCATAACTCTGCGCTTCGTGTGAGCAAGATCATTAAAAACTGTTCCTCTGCTACTGCATGACTGGTGATTTCTGCTGTAAATTATAACAAAAAATAAAAATCAGCAACGTGTTGTGATGAATCCCATTTTTATGACCATTTATGTCCCAGAATCTCTTATCTGCTGCTCTTTATGCGCTTTTTGCCAAGCAGATTTCTAAAATGGCACAAAAAGTAAATAATCTGAAGATATGTGATTATTGGCGCACAGTTTACTCTTCACTAACAGAAGTGGAGAAATACTAGGAGAAAGTGTAAAGAAGACAATGAATACATATAATGATTGCATGCAAGCTGCTTAGTATGGCTTCAGTTTCCCTCTCAATAATCAAAGATTTCTCTTGTGTCTCTAAACAATTTATGGCCAGAAGACGCTTGTTTGAACCTTAGAGCTCTCATCAGTTTAGGATAAAATATCAAAAAAAAAAAAAATCTACTGCCATTTAAGTGATACATTTTAAATATTTATTTCTGTCACTCTGATGATCGTGGCTGGGAAATAAAATACATTTTCAATCTTTCTTATTAGAAATAAATAAATGATTGAACCTGCACCAATAATTCTGACCTAATGAGGGGAAAAAAAGATTCAAAAGTCAAATTTTCCACCTTTTTTTAAAGAAAATTATTAGAGTTGTACATCATGAAAAAAAATTCACAAAATTAGTTTGATAATCCTGCTGATAATGAGTTGATTTAAACTCCTGATCAACAGTTTTAGTTTTCGCAGAAAAGACGCAGCCAGCAAAAAGAGGTTTCGTCAAACTTCCTGATGTTCACATCCAGATATTCTACAACGTCACACCTTAAAAACGTAAGTGCCACAAAGAAAAAATAAACTTTGTGTTATGAGTGAATGTACCTATAATAACTTAAAGTGCTAAACAAGTACTAGCTGTGAAAAACAAACTTCTGTCAGACTGACGCATGCAAAAATAAAATAAAACTAATGTTTAACAAAAGAAAACTGAAAGCAGATCTGAGTCTTTCCTGCATTTTCTGAGACACTTCATTCAAATTCTTCCAAATAAATTACAGATTCATAATCTAATGGTGCAGAAAGATCCAAAAACGAATCAGGAGGGCACAGTTGCTAACCTCGCCCTCTCTTTGCTCGCATGTAGCTGGAATAAAAGCAGCGTTCATCATTATTACTGCTTCTTCACTTGTCTGCCGCGTCTTAAATTACTGAGATTCTGCAGAGTAATACGCTTTCTTCCTGCCAGCAGATAAATATCACAGTTCAGCACAGTTAGCTTCAAGTAAAGTTTAAATCCTCATGCGCTCTGGATCCTGAATCGGCAATCGCAATGTGCAAATGTAAACCAGCCAAACTGAGGAAGCACTGAAACCTGTTTCGCTCGACCCTGAGCTGGACTTGCCGGCCGTCGAGCCGCTTTCCGTCCGCATGGGTCTAAAGCGCCGAGCGATAAAGATCACAGTTTCTCTCTCGCTTTGGATGAACACAAAGAACAGAAACAAAGAAAACATGGGAGGGAGGATGGAGGTTGTTTTCCTGGTCTGATATATTGTTTTTCCTCTTTTAGTCTCATTCAGGTGATGTGTGTATCGGATTTAACGGCAGTGTTTCAGATTTTTCTGTCCTTTACAGTCGAGTATTTTCCCTGTGTGTCTAATCATCCAAACTCGACCCAAAACAATGGCGCATTTTGTTTTTTTTTTCCTCTAACCCAATAAATTAATATATTTCAGTATCAAAAACTGAAGTGTACGTGTGGGCGTTACTGGAGTGTCACAAGTGAAGGCCCGAGTTGCTGTCAGGCCCCCCTCCGTGTTGGGGTGTGTGTGTGTGTGTGTGTGTGCGTGTGTGTGTGAGGGAGAAGGCTGGATGCTCGTTGAGGCGTTAACCGAACGTGTTTTCTCCGCTGTACGCCACGTACAGGAAGCCGTCCTCGTCCTTCTCCTTGTCGTACAGCTGGCCCATCGTCAGACTGCGGCACAAAACAGAAACATGACCCGAGGTTATCGCCGCTGTCGAGAGCGGCGGTCCGTCCCATTACGCCTCCCGCCTGATTGTAAAATACTGATCAAGAACTGATATAAACAGGACAGATCTTGTGGAGATTGTGAGTTTGTTTTATTTATGCTTCACCTGGGGAAAGAGAGGCATTATGGGAAGTAGACTGAGTTAGAAACAACCTCATGATGACAATTTTCCACATTTATGATGGTGGATTAAGTCACTTGTAGCTATGCGTAGAAACTGAAAATCAACCAAAAATTCAGCCAAAAAAATAAAAAAATAAATGCTACATGGTTTCTGTCTGACGTTACATCAAGCTAAACTTTTTCTGTTTCAGGTCCTTCAAATTTTGCTAAATGCCTTTCTACATTCAGTTTACATGTGTTAATATTAGTATCCCTTTAAGCAATGGGAGAAAACCCAGATGATGACGACACGGCTTTAAAAACTTTGATTTCCCCAACATTTATGTTGAGTGGCGTCACACCGTGCAAAAGACGAGGGAAGAGAGAGTCAGGGCATGAAAGGCCACTCAGTAAGGGAGAAACTGTTATTCCAAAAAAAGTTAAGATTTTGCAAATGACCAAAAATGAAAGATCTATGTAGAAAAGGTGGCCTGTAAATGTAATTGAGCTACAGCAGTTCTCCCAGGAGGAATGGGCTAAAATCCCAGCAAAGTACCACAAAGGCTTGAAAGCTGCCTAAAACCTTCGAACAGCATCATATAGTTTAAAATACAATTTTACAAAGTACATTGGTAATGCACGCAAACATCTGGCTTGTACTAATATGTTCTCAAGCATTTAGCAAACAAAAATACATTTACTAATTCTAACTCAACGTGGGTAAGATTAATCAGATCTAATGTGGCAAAATCTGTAAAAAATAAAAAAAGCTGATGTGTGTTTTAGTACAGCTTTTGTGTAAACATCTGGTTGTAATGTGAGAACAAAAACGATAAACATTACAACTTTCAAAACGTAGTTAGCTTAGGACTAAATGAACCGAACCCGAAGGTGAGGCCTAATCCTCACACAAAAGAAACCGATGACTGTGGGACCTTCCAGCTCTGCAGTTAAACAGATAATCGGCAAATACGACACACAGATGCAAAAAAAACCCTAGCCTTTCACTAGTTTAGCTGTGATCTCCACTCAATTTGCATAATTAATAACCTTAAAGGATATTTGAGTTGATTTCTCACACACGGAATACGTGGAAATAAACTACATGCGTTAAAACCTGCTTTAATTAGTTCGTCCCGTTACTGTCGTCCACTTAAAATAACACGACCGGACGCTACCAGGACTCACTCATTTCTCAGTCTGCAGAACCTGTTCTTGTATTTACCCACTGTGGGGTCACCTGCGTGGCGCTCACCTGGACTGGGGGACTGTTTTGTCAACAAAGAGGAAGATGGCTTTCTCCGAAGGCAGCTGGATGCGTTTCCTGATGATCCACATGAACTGGGCCACCGTGATGTCCGACGGCACCAGGTACTTCCTCTTATCGATGTCGACTATCTGAGAGCCGGAGACCTTCTCCACGATCACCTGGAGGCCAAACAGGAAGCCGACCCCGAGAGGTTAGGCTGACTGCGCGCTCCAACAAGAAGATTACGCTTGATTACTGTTTATTCAGAAGGTTTTTTTGTTTTTTTTATTTGTCTGCCTATATAAAGTGTTTCATTCTGCTGGCTGTCAGTGAAAGTTCCTGGAACAAATGTCACAGTTGGGTCCAAAGCAAAGCATTGCCATTTGATCCCTTTGCAAACTGAAATTGTACCTGCGTTAACCTTGTTTATCTTTGTTCCTCCCAAAACGACACCAAGGAGGCTTAAAAGTTGAGCCAAGATCAACAACCAGTAGTCGCCTGACCATTTTTCATCAACAGGTCATGTACAATCTTTTCATGTGGCTTACGGTTTGTGTCACAGCAGCTGTTTGGTAGATCCTTGCTACAACTTTCAACTTTCAGGAAGCAAACAAACTTTTCCAAATCTGAACTGAGAGAATCTGAGACAAAAGTCATTTCATGAAATTCTAATTTAATATACGAAAAAAACACTGGGAGGCAGGGTGCTCTGTTTAAGGTGATATTTGAAGAATGGCTGATGATATTACAAAGCATACAATCACCATAAATGCTGCAGCCTTTTAAATATTTTGTGTTTAAATTGGAATATTCATTTTCCAGAGCAGAATTATGCAACTCAATTTTTGAAAAATTTCTTTCTGTAATCGACACGGGGTCAAAATTACAAAGACTGGTTTATGTGTACCCAGCATGCAAAATATATTTGACCGAACCCGCTAAGATTTTTGTCAAATATCTCCCTTTTTAGCGATTTTTATGGCACTAATGACCTTTACCCAACGGTAGCCTGACATGCAGCAAACGGCAGGAGCCGGGAATCAAACCAGGGACCACTGCGTCGAGGTCGGTGGTCTCAGCATACGGTGAACCTGCTCTGCCACTGAACCGCCGGATGAAACAGTAGGATTTTATTCACAGTTTTGGAACCCACTAACAGCCTACAGCTCTGACTGGATGTTGGACTCTAACAGAACTGGTAAGCTCGCGTAACTTTAGCCGGTTTCATTTTACGCACCTGGTGTTTAAGCAAATAACACAAATTTTTTTATCAAGTTGAGGTTCAGACTGTTCCAGAAACACAACACTAACTTTCTTAAGAAGAAAATACCAGAATTCGACACAGAAATAGATGCTGTTTTATTAAGGTTGCGTCTGGCTTAAAAACATACGAGGTGGAAAATAAGATCCCAAAAGAGAATATTTTATTCATTCTATTTCTTTTTTCCATTGCGAATAAATCTATAAAATCAAATCTGAAGGTTTCTAAATAGGCAAGNGTGCTCTCATTTGTTGTTTTTATCATTATTGGATTATTGTGTCACATCACGTGACTTGTCTAATTGAACACACTCGTGTACAATAAAGGGTGTGTCCTTCAAACAAAGGGGGAACAACACGAAAGCCAAACCGAGTGAGTCTCATGGTGTCACGTTGAACGCTGTGCCGAAAACTGATTCTGTTAACAGGTTATGGGCCCAGGATCAATGAAGAAACGAGTGAATGTCCCAACAGACAGTGAACACCTGTTGTGTAAGTAAACAAGGGAAATGAACAGAAGAGAAAAAGACATGGCACACAGCCGCTGGTCAAGACTTCTCTTTGATGGAGACGAGAAAAATTACGAACTATGGGAAACAAAGTTTTTAGGACATCTTCGATTGCAAGGGCTGAAACAGACAATTTTGACAAGCCCCTCCGATGATGACGATGAAGAGGAAGACGCGAAGAAAAACGCTGAGGCTTATGCAGAGCTCATTCAGTTTTTGGATGACAAGAGTCTATCACTTATCATGCATGACGCGGCAGACGATGGACGTGCGGCGCTTGGAATCCTGCGGGCCCATTACGCCGGTAAAGGAAAGCCCAGAGTGATTAACCTGTATACTGAGCTGACGTCACTGCAGAAATCACCCTGTGAGTCGGTTACCGAGTACATCATCAGAGCTGAGACAGCGATCACCGCTTTAAGGAGTGCAGGTGAGGAGCTGAGCGACGGACTTCTGATCGCCATGGCCCTGAAAGGACTTCCAGAGACATTTAGGCCATTTGCTATTTATATCACTCAAAGCGAAGATGGTGATACGTTGACTTTTGCAGAGTTTAAGACTAAACTCAGAAGTT
>NW_015112821.1:117070-119677 GCF_001443285.1 Poecilia latipinna
AGGAACAGGGAGCCAGATGCAAGAGCTAAGGAACCACTAGAAATGGTCCACACAGATTTAGCAGGACCTATAGACCCAATATCCAAAGATGGTCACAGATATGCATTATCCTTCACAGATGATTATTCCAGTGCAGTCTTTGTATACTTTTTGAAAAACAAGAGTGACACAGTACAAGCTACTGAAAAGTTTATTGCCGACATGGCTCCACATGGAAAGATTAAATGTATGAGGTCAGACAATGGTACTGAATTCACAGGAAAAGAGTATCAGGCATTACTGAGCAGAAATGGTATCAGACACGAGACCTCAGCACCATATTCTCCACATCAAAATGGTACGGCAGAACGAAACTGGAGAACTTTATTTGACATGGCTAGATGTATGTTAATCGATGGTGAGTTACCAAGAATGTTATGGCCATATGCAGTTCAGACAGCTGCTGTAGTGCGAAACAGATGTTATAATAATCGCACACAGCAAACGCCTTACTTCATGTTGACAGGCAGACAGCCTAACATTTCTAGGATGCACAAGTTTGGATGCGTTTGTTACACTTACAAACAAGAGAAAGGGAAGCTGGATTCAAGGTGTGAAAAAGGTATTTTTATAGGGTATGACAAGAACAGTCCAGCCTATATGGTCTACTATCCAAACAGCAGGAAAATCCAGAAACACAGGCTTGTGGAATTTGTATCCAGAGAGAAAAATGAGACGGATGTAACTTTGGATGATGATGATATGATTAGAATTAGTCCCAGAGCAACCAAAACTTCAGAAGCTGATCCAGTAAATATTTCTGACCCTAAACTGAGCACAGAAGAACCACCAATGGCGAGTACCAGTCACACAACAAAACATGAAGAACCTGAGAGGCGATACCCTGTCAGAGAAAGAAGGAAACCAGGTTATTTGGATGACTATGTATGTAGCATTGATGATGAAGAGCAGATAGCTAACATTGATTATTGTTACAGACTGATAAGTGGAGTACCTCAAACCTACAAAGAAGCTGTAACATCTGTGAATGCAAAAGAATGGGTTACAGCAATGGATGAGGAAATGCAGTCATTAATGGACAATGTTACTTTTTCCCTCACCAACTTACCTGAGGGTAAAGCTGTAGTGGGGGGTAAATGGGTGTATGCAATCAAAAAGAATAGTGATGGATCAGACAAATATAAGACTAGATATGTTGCTAAAGGATTCAGTCAAAAGAAAGGTATGAACTATGATGAAACCTTTTCACCAACTGCTAGCATGACAAGCATCAGAGTGTTGATGCAAAAGGTGGCACAGGAGAACATGTTTGTTCACCAGATGGATGTAAAGACAGCATATTTACATGCTCCAATCGAATGTGAACTTTATATTGAACAACCAGAGGGCTACAAGAAGGAATCTCAAGAAAATGAAAGACTGGTGTATAAACTGCAAAAATCTCTTTATGGACTTAAACAGTCGGGCAGAAACTGGAACAAAATGTTGCATGACTACCTATGTGAAATCAAGTTTGTTCAAAACCCTGCTGATCATTGTGTTTACACAAAGATCACTGATGCTGAAACTGTGTTTATCATTATATGGGTTGATGATTTGATTATTGCTGCCAGTGATATGAATATCCTTAGGGATGTAAAAGAGAAACTTGCATCCAGATTTAGGATGAAGGACTTAGGAAAGTTGACACATTTTCTTGGCATTGACTTTGAGAAAGATGCTGACGGTATTAAAATGTCACAGTCAAAGTATGTGAGGAAAATATTGGAAAAGTTTGACATGCAGAACTGTAAGCCACGAACTACTCCTTGTGAGCAGAAACTCAACTATGCTGAAGTAATGAGTGATGTCAGAAAATACAGGGAGGCAGTAGGAAGCTTAATCTATTTGTCAACATGTACAAGACCAGATTTAAGCTATGTAGTAAGTAAACTGGCACAGTACTTTGCAAACCCAACCGCAGAGCAGTGGAATACTGTAAAGCATGTTTTCAGGTATCTAAAAGGTACACAAGATAAAGAACTATGTTTTAAAAAGGGTGCCTGTGATAACCTTATATATGCATACCGTGATGCTGATTGGGCAGGTGATGTATCAGATCGAAGTACAACAGGTTACTGTATGAGTCTAAATAAAGATGGTCCGTTAGTCTCATGGAAGACCAAAAGACAGCCTACAGTAGCTTTGTCTACATGTGAAGCAGAGTACATGGCATTAGCTGCTACTGTACAGGAATGCTTATACTTGAAGCAACTGTTGTTCAACATGGATGGTCTGGATTATTTAGCTAAGATTTATGAAGACAATCAGGGTACCATATCCTTAGCCAAAAATCCTGTATATAGACAAAGATGTAAACATATTGATATTAAATATAATTTTGTCAAATGAAGGAAAAGTATTTCTAGAGTACTGTCCAATCAATGAAATGGTTGCAGATGTACTAACTAAACCAGCAACAAAGATTAAGTTAAGGAAGTATGAAATGTTTGTTTGGTGTATCATGAATGTATTTTGGTTGAAATATTAAGAGTCAGAGGAAGTTACCCAAATGTGAGCAAGTGGGGGTGTTGACATTATGAATGTTTTGTGCTCTCATTTGTTGTT
>NW_015112821.1:122813-167310 GCF_001443285.1 Poecilia latipinna
TGCTTCAGTAACAAAGATGCAAATTGTGAAGAATGAAAACAAGCTTTCTGGAGAAAAATGTTGGATTTAAGCCAGATTTTCCGTGGCTGAGGGGTCACTGAAGATGCCATTTCATTAACAGGAGAGAAAAAGGTTTCCACTCAGATTCCCATCTGAATTCTGAGATTAAAGTCAAAATTTCGAGAATAATTCTGATATAAAATTAAGAATCATGGGGGGGGAAGTCAGAATTCTGAGAAAAAATACTAAATTCTGAGATTTGAGTCAGAATTCTAAGATAAAATTAAAAATTCTTAGTCTGAATTCTACGATTAATGTAAGAATCCTGACAGAAAAAATCAGAAGTCTGAGATTAAAATCAGAATTATGAGTAAAAAAACAGCAGAATTTTTAAATTATCAAAATTCTAAAATAAAAGTAATAATTTTAAGATTAGACTCAGAATTCTGAGTAAGAAAGTCAGATTTTTTTTTTAGATGAAATTAAAAGCTGATATTAAAATCAGAATTCTGAGGTTACAGTCAGATTAATTTTCTTTCAGTCGTCCTAATCCTGATGTTGCTCTTCTGGTGCTAATGTACAGATTTCGTGGCTCTTACTGTAACATGCAGCTATCAGCTTCTCCTGCTCCTGATTTCCATTCATTCGTCTGATCCATGTTCTGCCACTGGCGGGAAACACGAGGCCCGCTATGCGACCCGATCTGAAACAAAAGCAGCATCAGATGCGGCTGTCATCCTGACACAGTTATCAGATTGAACCCAACACTCCAGAGGAGTTCTGCCCCGATAGGTAAAACCATCACAGCGTGTCTGGCAATTGATTTGGCATTAGTTTTTCAGGTCAGACCAAGTGGAGGTAATCAGCCCCCTGCTTGTCTCCTCGCCTCATGCAGCCGCTGATTGCTCCTCTTGATCTGCAGCTATTTTCAGTCTCAGTGGTGCAGCTGATGGGGCTTCCTAAACGCACGCCGTTTTATCTGTGAGGTCTGCCATCGCCGCCCCGTCCCTCCGTTCATGGGGGCACAACTTTCTTCCAAGCTGTTTGGGGATCTTGTTCTGGTTTTGTTGGTTGTTTTTTAGAGGTTTTGTCTAATTTAAAGCAGTTCATATCAGCCGATGTTAATACTGATTATTTTTGTTTTCAATATTTAATATACTTCCAAACTGGTGGCATTTTTAATCCACACGTTTTTATTTTTTATTTTAAGAAGTATGGAGGGAAGGCAGTGAAACCTGGAACTGCACTGCAAAAACAAAATCTCACCAAGTATTTTAATCCAGTTTCTAGTGTAAATATCTTAGTGCGCTTGAAATAACGCAAAAGTAACTTAGGAATAACTTTTCAGCAACATGTGGGAGCTTGTTTTAAGTAAATAATTCCTTAATTTTTGATGAAAAGTACTGGTTATATTGGCAGATAATTTCACTTATAACAAGACATTTTTCCCATGTTACAAGTGAAATAATATGGAAGTGGAAGTAGCACGTTTTCATCAACATTAAGAAATTGTTGACTTCAAAGAAGCTCCTAAATCATGCTTACAATCTGTTCATAAGTTATTTTTGTCATATTTCAAGTGCACTACCATAACTTATAAGTACCTTTTCAGTAAGATATAGGAGCTCCTTTGAAGTAAATAATTTTTTAATAGTGATGAAAAAAAGTTCTTGTTGAAAAATGTGAAATAATCTGCCAATGGAACTAGTACCTTTTCCTCAATATTAAGGAATTATTTACTTAAAACAAGCCCTTATATAAGTTAGTTTCATTTCATTTCAAGTGTACTAAACTATTTGCATTAAAACTAAATACTTGGTAAGATTTTGTGTTTTTTGCAGTGTGCTGCAGCTGAGGTTACTCAACAGGCCATTTCTAGGTAACCAAAGAATGAATGAGTTGCTAGGTAACCTAAGAATGAATGAGTTGCTAGGTAACCAAAGAATTAGTAAGTTAGTTGATTCCACCAACCTAGCTTAGTTAGCCGTGAGAGGTTGAGCAGCTAAAGTCTTTTCCTCTGACTACATCTCCCAGAATGCTGTGCAGTTCCCGTTTTTTTATTGAGAGCAGCTTCTCTAAATATATTCTCTTTCCTGCACCTCGTGTTTCTCTGGTCTCGCCGAGTACTCAAAAGCACTTTAGTACCACCAGTTAAATTCACACGCTACTTCTTACTGAGGAGTTGGAGTTGACGGCTCCAAACAGAGAGCAGACTCTTTACCTGTGGATGAAACGGCTCGTATTGATGCCTTGCAACAACATTCAGATCTGCAGCCCTTTTCGCCGGGATAATTCAGCTCTTGGGGACTGAAATATCTGCCCACACACATTTCCACCGTTTGACTCCTCAGTTTGGTCTGCTGCTCTGAATGCTCTCAGCAGCAGAATAATTCTTCCAAGGGTTTAATGCAGAGAAGAAAAGACTCTGGTGTTTCCTTCCCTTCCTATTTTTGGTCAGTGAATCGTGTGTAATGCATTAACTGCATCTGTGAGTTTGTCCAGCTGAAAAGAAAGCAGCTGGTTGGACTACAGTTTATTCACATCTGGCTCTTTAAAGCGTCTTGAGATTCCTGCTCATCATTTTGCTCTGAGAACCGCAAAACATTTACTGAAAAAGGACAAAGAGAGATCTAATAAATTAACGTTTAAGTGTTATTGTGATTATGCTTTTTATACACCTCAATATCACGCAGTAGCTGCGTCAAATCTGAATGATGCAAGCAAATGTAAAGCTGCAGTATGAAAACATTTCGTCACTGTTACCAAAGTGGATAAAACTGACGACTTCATGCAAACCTAGCAACCTCCTTTTTTACTTTATTCAAAATTGTCTGATTTAAAAGCCTAATTGTGGAACTACACAGCAAAAATATTGCAGAGAACGAGAGCAGAGAGGCTTTTTGTTCCACATCATGTTCAGTAATTTTCACTTAATTAGAAAACAGACACAGAACGAGCTAATTCTAATTTCTAATAGCTTTTTCTCTTGGTGTCATTTGGAACATGTTCAGCCAGCTGACCATGTGCTTTGACTTGTTAACTGTAATTTCCTTGCCTTTTTAATGTGCGTGCGGTTTCATCACGTTGTTTGTTTCTTTTATTATTCTGAAACCTGCTTGCTGCCGGCTTGCAGTGAGCTTATTATTCATATGAAAGTATTTCATGTTAAAACAGGAGAAAATTAGTGACAATTGTTCGGATGCAGATACATTCAAATAGGCTCTAAGAAAATAGGTTTGGTTGAGTACCTTTTAATTTTGAATCAATACGATAATCAGGGAAATTTAAATGTAAGATAATTAAGAAACTTAAATGTAAGGACTGAATACCAATCATCTAATTTGGAGTCATTTCTGATTAACTATCCAACAACTTTTGGCTAAATCTTTTTATAATCTATTATTTAAATGTGTCAAAAATAATTAAAATTTGAATTTATGCGTTAAAATATAATTTTATGTATTTTATTTCCTATTTGTGTCCATTGCGAAATAATTACATGGGTGCACAGCATCTCAACTACAAACCAATCACGTGAAGCCCCGCCACCAAATTGTGACCAAGACTGAAAGAATGAAAATAAATGTTTTGTAAAATAGAAGTCAAATGTTTGAGGGTTTTTTTACACCAGAAAGTTGGGTAGATTCGGTTTGATTGGGAACCAAAATGGCAACATTTGTTACATTTTCATCTGGTGCAATTCTGTATGAACCAAACCCTTTGAACAAGCAGTTCCCCTCCTCACCTGTGGTGGTGCTACACCAAGAACCACAGAAAAAAACAGCATGAAAACCTCAGGAGAAGACACTGAACACAACTTTCTTCTTCACAGAAATGGTGTGGCGATAAATTTTAGTGGTTTTAAAATTTCTCTTGTCTTTTGGCGAAAGACCATGAGCCATTTCTCCTGCTAGAACTAAACTAGCATGTTTGTTTTGGTTATATTTACCTAGAATGCCTTGCGTTAACTCCACTTCCTGCTTTTGGATAGATCTCAACAATTACAGGTACCGCAAAACAGTTTATTCGCCGTCATCGGTGGCCATGCTAACTAGCTTTAGCATTCCTGGCAGACTGCTTTAAGGAAGAAATGTAGTTAAGCTTGATTGACAGCAATATTTAAAAAAAAAAAGTTACATACTGCAGCTTTAAGAAGACTTTGAAAATAAACTTTAAATCTCTATAGCTAGGAAACTATTTCTTAATTTCGCCTTTAAAAATTTGTCTGGTTTGAGGCAGAATATAAAGAATGATTGAGATGTTTTTACTGAAATTTTAAAAAGATAGGGGAAAACGCTGGGAAAATTATAATAATTCAGAAAGTAATATAATAAAAGCTCATTGTTGGACATGTCTGACAAATGGATTTTAACTTTGTCTCATGGCTGTCTTTTGTGCAGATAAATTACTAGCATGCTGCTTTTTGTTCACCTGCACCCTACCTGAAAATGCAGTAAAAAAAAAAAAGACGTTTTAGGCAGACACGTAATCATAACGCCACATGATGACCTTTTACATGCCACTTTCATCTCTGTTCTCCTGACGGCTCACAATGGTGCCATGCAGAACAGATCAGCTGGAGGCAAATTAATTTATTAAAATTACCGACATCTGGAAACTTAGAAAGGCCTCCAGTAAGTGCAGATTTTCTCTGCGGAAACAATGGGGGAAACTGAAGCAGCCTTATATAACCCGCTCCTTGGGTGTCCGTCTGAGCCTTGCTTTGTTCCAAACATTGGCTTTGTGTTGTCAGGATATGACAGAATACGCTGCCTCAACGTCGGGCTCTTTTCTCCTTTAAAGGCTCGACGAGAAACGTTGCCCGAGTGCAACAGGAAACCTGCTGCCAGGGCCGGGCAGTAAATAGTTACATTTACTCCATTACATTTACTTCAGTAACTGTTTAGTAAAAATTTACTTCTTGGACTGTTTTCACTTTGCTGTACGTTTTACTTGAGTAATTTCATAAAGAAGTATCGCTACTCTTACTTGGAAAAGGAAAAAAAAAATGCTACTTTTTTCTAGAAAATTTCTGAGCTTTTTTTTTCTAGCTGGCTGAACTTTTTACTTTTGAGTAATTTAATTACCAAGTATCTTGGAAAAAAATAATTTAAAAAAATTATGTTATGTTAATCTCAGTATTTCTAAGTTTTTCGAACAAATTTTTGACTTTTCAAACTCAAATTTCCTTGATTTTTTTTAGAAATACACTAGAAAATGCAAATGAACAACTCAATTCCTTTTCTAAATAAGAAAATAAATTTTTAATTCCTGAAATGCAGTAATGTTGCTTTCCTTTAGTGAATGTTTGATCATTTGTAGCAAATGTTGCATCTGCAGATAAATACTTATAACACCAAGGTGAAAATTTCGGTGTAATTTAGAGCTAATATGTTGATTTTTATTTTTTGTAGAATGACCAATTAATTAAAATCTCCAAGACCCACATGTGTTTTGGTTGTATTTACCCAGAATGCCTTGCGCTTTAGTCTTATTCCCCATTGTCCCCTTCCTAAAAAAATGACCCAAGTCGATTTTTTTTTTTTTTTTTTGGCTAAACAACAAAAAAAGACAACTGGACCGGATTTTCTAGACAAACGGACTGGAGTTCGGTTAAAGTGAACTAATCAGAGCTGGTGTGAATGCAGCCATCCTGGATGTCGACTGCTTCATTTCCCATCTGTTGGTTGTATTACTTTGGGTCATGATGTGTCTCCTTTTCAGACATTTTAGCGTACTTCACGTTTTGAGCAGAAAATCTTTCCAATTTTCTTTCATTTCCCTGCTTCCCCGCTGGATTCCTGCAATTTTCTTGGAGTGCAAGCAGAGCTGAGGATGAAAGGACACTTTTCTGTCAGTTTTGATGGATAAGGCATGGAGATTCTGCTTTTATGCTTCTTTCGTCCTTTGGGGAAGGATCAGAGATGCAGGTTTGTGGAAGAACCCGACTGCCACGGTTTCCACCCAATCCAACCATAATTTTACGCTGCCATTCAAGTTACTTTGTTTAGAACAGAAAAAACCTCATGTTTATGTTCACGTTGCTGTTTTTAGTCTGTGTAACTCTGTTATCAGATTATAGTAATTATTAGCAGGGAGTGTTTTAAAGATGTTTCAGGAAGTTGCCAATTAATTACTTTTCAGATTTTCTGGAAATATTCCAGAAAAAAACTCAATAATTTCAGTTTGAACAGTCAAAAACTTGCTAGAAAAAATTTTAATCTCAGAAATTTGTTCAATAGAACAAATTTTGACTCAAGAAATTTTAGATCGACATCAGAAATTTTCACAAAAAAAAAAACTTGGAAATTTCTAATTTCCAAGTTTCTTCTAGCAGATTTGCCAGAAGAAACTCAGAAATAGAGATTAGTCCCAGAAAATTTCTAGGAAAAAACTGTAGAAAACAAAAATGTAACTTTTGAAATTCAAAACATTTTCAAAAGTCAAAAAATGTTGACATTTGAAACTCAGAAATTTCCGAGTTTGTTTGAGAAAATTTCTGAAATTAAAATTTAAGAGTTTTTTAAAGCAAGTTTTTGATTTTTCAAACTCTGAAATTTCTGATTTCTGTCTGGAATATTTCTCAGATTAATCTAAAAACTTAATTTTTGACTTTTCAAGCCCCAGAAATGTTCATATTTCTTTCAAGAAAGGTTCTGAAATCAATCTCAAAATTTCTGAGTTTCTTGGTGGAAATTTACTTTTCCTTTTTTTTCCTAATAGTCATACATTTATTTTTGCAGAAAAAGTTTTAAAATGATATTAATCTCAAATGGCATGGGATGTTTGATTGATTTTTTTTTGTCATGCTTTTTCATAATTTTATGTGAATATGAAATATTCTGTTCTTCTAAGAGTCTGGGGGAACCATAAATCATTGAGCTTGGGCCGCCAAACGGCTAGCTCCGGCCCTGTCGGTCTACAGTCACGATGCTTCTGTTTCGTCATAATGTTTATATTTCATCTTGTTACCGTCGTTTCCTCACAAAAGCCTGCAGCGAAGTTTAGTATTCAAGATGGCTGCATGCATCATGTAGGACATTAACCTGAAGCAGCTGCAAATTACTCTGCAGCTGTCCTGCATTTTGATTCCAACTCACACTTTGATCACACAGCAGAGGAATTAGCAACGTTAGCGCTGCTCTGTCTTTAAAGAAAAACACACAAAAAGTGATTCTATCTTCTCTTAACAGCTAAAAGTGACTCCAGATTCTTCTTCCTTGTTGGAATTAGACGAGTTGAACTCATCAGATTCACAGCATCCAGCTTTGCTGTCATGTTTGCAACCAGAAGGCTTGATCTGCTCCTTTAGTGGGAAGATTTATTCTCTTTGAAGAGGCTGCGCTCAGACTCTGTTACAAAGCAGGGATTTGTGTTGGCTTGGAGGTTTGCACTCATCACATACAGAGGAGAAGCTTTGTAATAATAAAAATATATATATTACACAGATTGTTTAAAGTAACATGTTCTGAGCATAAAGGGAAGGCGTGAACACATTCCCATAAGGATATAAATCTACATTTATGAAGACAGCGAGGCGGGAATAATGTATTATATAATATATGTTGTATGAATAATATATTGCAGGCTTTAATGCGTTTTATTGATTTTATGTGGCAAAGTAGCACAAGGTTATGCTTCACATAATGGGATCTTTTCTGCTGGGAGGTGAACTGTCTCATACTTTTAGTTTTTCCTTCCACTTAACTTTCTATCCATCCATCTAGAGATCAGAAACAAATCCAGTGGATAACAAGATCAGCAGAAAAGATCACAATGAAGTGAAAGGAAATTACACATGGTTTTAAACTGAAAAGTGTGGCGTACATTTGTGTTCTTCCTGCCATCTGTATGTTCGTCTCTATCAGCTCTGCAAATCAGAAAGAATAAACTTTTCACCCATTGTTATTTACGATGTCAGAGGAAGAAATGTTCAAGTCACAGGCTCTTAATTAGGTTTAGGTCTGGTCTTTGACTAAGCCATTTTAATCCATGAATATGAGTTTATTTGAGCTATTCAGTTGTAGCACTTGCTGAACGTTTAGGGCCCTTTTTCCAAACATCACAGTTTCTCCTTCCACCAAACTTTCCATTATAGTAGCTGGCCACCACATCTGGATGGACACTGGTGATAAAAAAAATGTTAAGAAGACAGAATGATGTTTGCCAGAAATTAGATTTTTAAAATCTATTTCTTTACAACTGGGTAAAATAAATTACTTGTTTGATGCAACTGAATTTATCATATTTATTCATGACTTATTTTCCATGTCTGTTGTGGAAGAGAAACTGATAGAATAACTGAAATGCTGCAGAACTAAGTTAGAGTTTTATAACAAAATTTAGAAAATAAACCAGTGGGATAAAAAAATACGAGCAAAAACAAAATTTTGTACTGAAAACTTCATGCCAAGTTTTCAAAACTCTTGAATACAAAACTAACTTACACGTAACTTATTAAAATATAGAAGCTTGTTATAAATCAATCATTTCTTAATATTGTTTTTTTTTTTTTGGGAAATTTTCTTCATTTATAAGATGGGAAAATGTGTTATTATAAAGAAATATTAAGACAAATAAACACATTTTGCTGAAAGTTAGTTTTGTCTTATTTCAAGTGTACCAAGATATTTTCTAAAGAAACCAGACAAAAAATACTTGGTAAGATTTTGTGTTTTTGCAGTGAAATCAATGTATTAATCCCCAGTTTTTTGTTGATTTGCATTGTTTTCATATAATGCTGTTATACAACATAACATTTGGAGTTTGTTCAGATAGATCTAAGGAATAATCTTGTCAAAACTAAATGATAAACATTAGTTCCATACATGAACAGGGTGGCTTCAAAGAGAGAAAATAAAATCATATTTTTGTCTTTCTGAACGATGAGTCAGCACTAATTATTAGTAGTTGCTGCATGAAGCCAGCAGTGAAACATGGCAGCTCTACATGAGGAAAATTAAGTAAACAACAAAAAAGTCTGCATTTATCTCAGTATTCATCTTCTATTTGCTCTGTCTGCTTCTTCCTGTTGAAATTATTGTGTTTATCTCGGTTATTTCTGTGTGGTTATTAAGCGTTTCTGTTTTCTGGCTGGTTTGAGCCTGGGAGAATAATTTTTCCCTCCTGAGGAAACGATGGGACTGTCAGCAGCTCTTCCTCCCTGTGTCTCCTGCTGCTCCTGCTTCACCTTTTCCTGACTCCAGATAATGCGCTGACAGCCCATTACCTCTTATCACACGCCGCCCTCCTTAATCACCGATGCTGCAGCCGCGTCATAATATCACATAATGAAACTGCAGTCCTTTTCTGATAGTTTTGTCACATTGTTAGAGCTCAGAAATGTTGCCTTTCCTTCTTTTTGATAACAATGTTTTCCTAACTTAAGAGGATTTGTGTTAAATATTAAGTGATTTTATTATTGGCACTGATGGGTTTTTTTCTTAGTTTGTGGAAATAATTTATAAGCTGTAGGTCTGCTCAATCTTTGATGTATTTTTTAAATAATTTTTTTCCTCTGTTATCTTTGTTCGCGTTAAGTTTCAATAGATAGAAAAAGTTTGCATAAAGGTCCCCTTTAATTTAGAAATCAATGCATTCAAATGTGTGTTGTTTTTCTACTGTTTGTGTTTATTATGTAAATGTTAAGGTTTTTCATAGAAGCATACAAATGTAATCTAAGTTCAGTTCAAAGTTTAAACAAAATAATTAAAAGAAAAACACAAAACTGCCTCAAGATCAGAAGTTTGATTATATATTATACTTCAATCATGATCAGTTTTGGCATCAGTGATACTGGACCTGTATTTACTTGGTATTGGTACCAAAATATGCATTGTCAGAGTAAATTTTTTAAAACTCTTTTTATTCTAGTTAAATTCTAATGGAAAAGTTAAACTGTTCAGTCTGACACAGAAAGCCTTGAAACTTTGATGTGAATCAGGAAGCTAAAGTCCATCAGAGCGCTAATATAGTTCACCCGCCCTGTGAATGTTGAAACAGATCGACTTCAGATGATCTACTTCCATTTCTTTTCTCATTATGTTTTTAATAAACCAAATAAATCCATATTTACAAACATCTCCAGACGTGCAAAGCAGGAAGATGTTGATGCAAACGGGGGGGGTGGGTTTGTTTTCTCAGTCATCTGAAGGAGAGCAGAGCAGCAGATGCTCAGACGGGGAAATACATTTGGACTCATGTTTGCACAAACAGGTTCTGGTTGTTCTGACATCTGGTTGTAACCCGTTTAGTTAAGTTGCAGTCTGTCATGATCAACTACGACCTTTCTTTAATTACAATGCTGCCTGCAGTTCACCATACCATACAAATGAGGTTTTCGCTTGTTTTCAACAATCGCTTGCAATTGTTGACTAATTAGAAGGAAACTTAAAAAAGAAAGAGTCTTTTTTATAAAAGCATCTCCAAAAATAGGAGACGTACAATGGACCATGCCAAGAAAAAAATTTTGAGAATAAACTCAATATTATGAGATTAAAGTTGAAATAATACAAAAACAAAGTTCCAATAATATAAGAATAAACTCATATGAGAGTAAAGTCATAATATTTTGAGATTAAAGTCACATTATTACAAGAATAAAGTCATAATGTTAAAACAAAGTTGAAAATAAGCTCATGAGAATAAAGTCATAATATTACCAGAATAAAGTTGAAACATTATGACGTTACTCTTGCATTATCTTAACCTTTTTTCCATATGAGTTTATTCTCGTAATGTGATTTTATTCTTGTTGTATTTTACCGTGACCCTAATTCTGTGTTGTAAGGATCAGATTTTGTAACAAACATTTAAACACAAATAAAATGAGCTTAGAATTTGGTGTAGAATACAGTAAATATCAGAATCACAGTGTATTATAATCTGAGTTTTTGTCACCAAACTATTGTAAACAAATTGATCTCTCAGAAAAAGAAACTCAAGATTTGGAAAATCTCTAATAATTAGCCTTTAACTTGAAGACCACACAAAAGAAACTCCTCCATCTTGGTAAAATATCAGAAGTAAACAGTGTTTATGAATGCAGGCAGAACTTTTCCAGATGTGTCCAAAGTGACGTGTGAACTCGAACCTCCCAGCTGTTTATGCCGTATAAAACCATCACAGTTTGCCTCTCACTTACAACACATCCTGGCTACGTTGCTGTAGGAAGCGACAAAGATTCATTGTTTATTCACCTGCTTTAAGTAAATGCAGAAAACATTGAACTATCTGAGATACGATATTCACACCAGCTGTGAGAACAATGATGACACTTCATACTAAAGCAACTGAATGGGACTGAATAATGCTTCAGAAAAATCACAAATCTCAGCTCTATGCTCCTACAAACACAACTTGTGAGGTGTTCTGTCAGTTTAGAAACAAAACACTCCAATAATTTAATTCAGATTGTTTATTTTTACGGTAAAAGTCATACATCCATTGTTTATATTCTGAAAACTGTTTCTGAAATGCATTTTTAGACGGTAAATCTAGGTAATAACTCTGCTATTAAACTAAACTAAAGACCATCTAAACATTTTTAATGGCTGATTTTTGCCCAGGTCTCTAACTGTAATTTGTATTCTTGGTTGCAAACATCACGTTTGTGTTTACATTTAAACACATTAATAAAATCAACTAACTTCATTGTAAATTGATGATTTAATAAAATAAACAGAGAATGAGGAAGTAGCATTCTCATCAAATCCACTTTTTTGAGTTGTTAAACCTGTAAAATGATAAGACTTTTGCAAGTTTTATGTTGTGAAACAAATTTTTACTAACACAACCTCAGTATCTTTGACTCATTACCAGCATGAAGTTCAAAACGAGCACAAAGACCAAAGAAGCTGGAAATCAAGATAACTAGGAAGTCAGAGTCAACAAAATACATGAATACTTCTGTTACTTTGGCAGAATCAAATATTCTGTTTTCTATGATTGGATCTGCTTTTCTTCTTCGTTTACTCCTGGATAAGTCAGATTTCAGTCAGATACTTTAAACTGAGGTCAACTGGTGACCAAAAGCGCAACATTTGTTTTATTTTCAGTTGGTGTGGTTCTCTTTCTCACTACTCTGTGTCAAACAAACCACACTCTTTGAAAAACCTGTTCCCCTCCTCGACTGAGGTGGCGCTGCACCAAGAACCACTGAAGGAAACAACACAAAAACACTGAGCACAACTTCCTTCATCACAAAATGCAAACAAAAATGGAGTGGCGTCAGATTGTAGCAAATATAGGATTTCTCTTTTGTCTTTGGTAAAAGACCACTAGTCATTTCTCCCACCAGCCTTAGACTTGTTTTGGTTGTATTTACCCAGAATGCCCTGCGCTGTCCTTCACAACCTGCTTCTGGAGTGGTTTCCGGTCCACTTGGTGTTCACATATCCATTCAAACCGCACCAGAGTTTACTTTATAGGTTGAGCAGAGTTCGATTATGCATTCATGCTACACCAAACAAACCTGACGTTACTGCATCTTAAACTTCTTGGGTATTTAAAAATGTTCTGGGAAATTAATAAAACGTTTCAGAACTCAAAGCAGATTCATGCCTATTCCTTACCTTTAAGGATAGTCTGAGGAAGTAAATCTAGGCCTTTCAAGCAGCAAGAGAAGTCATATTTTCAGTTTTCAAACATGTGAAAGAAGGATCTGGTCAGTAAAACATGAAGAGGTTTGAATACTTTTCTAACGTATTGCATATCCAGTTTTCTTTTCTGTTATTCTGGGAGCAGTAGACAATTTTCAAAGACCTGAGAGGAACTTTATCTAAAAATAATTTCAAACAAGGAATGCAATGAGGCTCTTCTTCTGTCTGTATTGTTGTGGAAACTCAACAGTGATAGAAAATTTTAATATAAAAATAGAAAGTTTAGCTGCTATATTTTATTCCAACTAAAGTTTTGACAATAAAAGTCATTTGCTTGAATTAGGACAAATCCAACAGATAGTACTGTGTCTTTATTGCAACATCTCTCATGTGTGAGTGAGTAAGCGATTCTCAGATTGAGTAAATAGGGCCGTACATCATTTTTAGATGAAAACTATTTCTGCAGATCTCTCACCTTCCTTCCTGAGAGAGAGAAGTCCATCTGGAAACCGGCCGTCTGTCAACACCACCTCCTCCTCCAGGACTCAGACGATTCTGAAATTCTCCGTGAACCTTCATGAATAATTCAGAGTCACATATAATGTTGGCAAATTATTTTATATAGTCAGGAAAGATTCATCTTAGAAACAGGAATTGGGTAGGGAGAAGCTAATGTGTTTATTATGCCAAGATAATAGCATGAAATAGAGGCCAGGGGTGGAGAATTTGGAGGAGTGTTTATACTTTATATTCATTGGAGAGTAGCATCTGAATGCCTCGTGGTCACATGATGGCAGATGTCTTCTCAATGCAATTTGTATGAGCCTGTTTGCATGCACGTGCGCACTCCAACTGTTGCGCGTTCACGCTTGTATGCGCTTGCATGTGCAGAGTTTAAGTGTTTAACGTGTGGATTTACTAACATTTGCAGCTGCTGGTGTCTGCTTTCATCACCGTTGCTAGGTTAAGAGAGGTCTGCAGGCTTCACAAAATATGTTCTTTAAATATTTTGCACAGAATCAATCTTAGATAATGAGATTTTATTTTGGTCAGCTTGAACTCCTTTCAGAATGAGCAGCTTTAGATGTCCTGTCACTTTAAATCCAAACAAGTTGCTGCTGGCCATGGCCCCCAATTCAACGTTTACACTTACATGCGGAAATTGCAACAAACAGATGAAAAATTATACAACTGTACATCTTTGAAAATCAGAAGTGGAGCCTCCTGCACAACCAACAAGAATGCAGCAAATGTTTCTGGATGTAAGCTAACAACAAAACACTTGTCCTTTACAGCAGCCATTGTTACAGAGTCATATTATGAGAATAAAGTCATAATATGAGCATAAAGTCAAAGTATTACAAAAATAAGGTCATATTATGAGAATTAAGTCATAATATTATGACTTTGTTCTTGTAGTACTATGACTAAGAAACAGTCGTAGCATTTTAGAATAGAATAGAATAGAATAGACTTTATTGATCCCCAAGGGGAAACTGCTCATTCGTTGACAAGCTACTCCATTTGAGGTATTAAATATCAAACACAAATATAAACATGAGACAAAGTTTATAAAATATACACATATACACCTAATAGTGACAAGATAGTTCAATATTACTAAATATAAATAAACATGCACATGCAAATTATTTTTATTAATTAATTATTTCTAATTAATAAAAATAATCTGAGTGTAGAAAAAATTAGAATTAATTAGCTCAGACTTGGGCATTGTAAAGCCCAAAGCCCAATATATTATTTCTTGAAATATTTCAATACTGTTGAAATATTATGACTTTATTCTTGTAATTTTATCTTCTTATGTTTTATTCTTTCTCAATATTGCCCTAAAATGCCATCATACATTAAAATCAGCTGACCAAATGTCCTGGAACTCAATCTGGGTTGCTAGGTGATGGGTGGAATTCCACTCGGGTTGCTAGGTAACGGACTGAGTTTCACTGGGGTTACTAGGTCGAGGGATTTGTGACTACATTCTGAAGGTTTCTGAAATGGCTCATTTTCCAGAAACCAAAAAACATTAAATTGTTACCAAAAACCAGCTGGGTGTTTTTTTAAGGTCTTTTGCTGTTTTAGAAGCAGCAGAAACCCAAATGGAAGTTTAAAAAAATGAGCATAATGTGAATTTTGCTTAATACAACCCCTTTAAGAGAGGAATTCAATAAACATTATGCAGGCTCTTCTCCGTGAGTGGCAGAAAACACCATTAAAGTGAAAAAAGATGGCTGCGGTATGCCTTCCTGAGCTCAGAAAAGGGAGAGGCCCATCTATACGTGGAGAACACTGGAGCTGTAATGACAATGCACGATCAAGTATAAAAGCGGCGTTTGAAGTCGAGGCCGACTGCTGCGTTGCAGAGCCGAGACAGAAACTCCATACAGATGTCAGTAGCGTAGCGTGTTCAGTCGCCTGGAAATAAAAGCTGCTCTCTGGTAATTTATTTATTTCCAGATGATCTCTGGTCGTACCTTACGACACGATTTAAAGTCTGGTTAAAGCTTCTGTAGCCAGACACAGAAACAGACATTTGTCATGTTTGTTTTGCCTCCAAACAGAGAACATTTGTCTTATTTAACCAAAGGCCGTTTGAATCCCCTCCTCGATATTTTAATATAATTCTCAAGGGCTGAAACCGGGACATTTGGGGATGATAATATATTCATATTGCGCTGAAAGAATGTGTCTCGTCTCTGGCTTTCGTAAATTGGGGTCAGATGATATCCATCACTCCAGGGAATGTGCTTAGAGCTGACAAAGTCGCATTTTTTTTCTTTTTTTTCTTTATTTTGGAATTATAAATATATATATATATGTAATCTCCCAGGAGGCAGAGAGAAGGGGAAGAAATTAAATTGCCTCGTCGCCCTGTGAAGAATAAAAACCAATCTGAAAGCTCTCAGTTCACACGTTACAAAGATTACTGTGAATATTGATATAAGTACTAACAAATGTGCTGTCCTTTTGGAGTGTGACGCAGTGCAGCTCACTGATAAGGTTTTTTCACGTTGACAGAGTTGTTCAGACTGGTTCATGTGTAGTTCACGTATACGGCCATAAACCACATCACTACAGGCTTACACAGCTTTCAAAAGCTGAATAAATACAGATTATGTCATGTTTGGTGAGGTTGTAACAGAATCAAAGTGCAGATAGGAACTTTAAAAAAAAACTTGGTGTATTAAAAAAATTTAAAATTGTAACTAAAAGCAAAAAACAGAGTACTGAAGGAGGAACTGGGTATAGTCAGGGAAGAAACAAGCACTGAACAATGGCTGAGTTTCCTTTGACCATAAAATTGAGCAAATTAAAATCATGAAAATAAATTTGCTTAAAGAAAAGACGGTAATTTAAAAAAAAAAAACCTCTTTCTTTTTTGGAAATAGATGTGAGGTAGTTTTTCGGTTGTATCAAATGATGAGGAAACAACATAATAAGCTGTAAAGCTCAAAGCAGTTGATTTTATATAATACTGCCCCTATAAAGCTGCAGTATGCAACTTTAAAAAAATATTTTTAACATATTTGTTGAAACTGTCACTATGTCAGGACAGTATGGCGTGACATAATATGTGGAAAAATAAAAATTGAGCTCCTCTGCTTTCTTCCAGAAACAACCAATCAGAGCCAGGCTTGTGTGTGTGCTCCTCATCCCTGAGCTTTTCATATTTTATCTGTCTCATAAACTGTTATGACATGGTGACAGTTTCAACAAATATGGAAAAACATTTTGTTTAAAGTGACATACTGTAGCTTTAAATGTTAAGGAGAAATGTTATTTTCTACACTATTAAGACCTTTTAAAAAGAGTTCTCAATATCTGCTTATAGGGGGAAATGCCAATTTAATGTCCTTTATTTGGTGCAGGAAATAGTTTTACTGTTGAAATGGCAACAATTATATAAGTGAAATAGATTTGTTTTGGTAATTATTTTAAAAAATAGAAAGAAGTGAAAAAATTATGAAAAAATTGCATTCTATGAAATCAAGTTTGACTCATTTAGTCCTAAAATAATGTTCAATTTTACTCCAAATAGTAGCAGTTTGCCATCTATAAAATAAACACCATTCCACCTCAGGACCTGCAGACAGAAAGTCTAATAGGAGTTCATAAACAAATGTAGCTTTTATCAATAGAAGAAATTTGATTTTGAGACTGTTAATGCAGTTTAATTTACACACACACACAGTCATGTTTTCATGACTTTACATTGACTTCCATTTATTTTCTACAGTCTAACTCTTAACCTACCCAAACACACATATCTAACCCATACCCTAAAAGTAATCATCACAGACCTAACCCCCAGTCCAAAAACAGCATTTCAAACAAAATGTCCCCATAAGGAGCAGTGGTCCCCACAACCCCACATTGGAGACAGAGATAGGTCCCCACGAAGATATAAAAACACACACACACACATGCACGCACACACTCACACACACATGCACGCACACACTCACACACACACACACACACACACACCTGCACAATGGTACAGATTGGTTAATCCATCATCCTTTGTGGTTTCAAATCATAAATGGTATGTAACATGTTGCCAGACAAACTATTTGAAAGTTTTTTTTAGTGTTGCTGAGTAGTAGATTCTGTCAGTGCATCCCAAAATCTACTTCCTGTCTTGCTTCAAAAGAACTCTCAAACACAAATACAACAAAGTGGACCCATTGTGATGACTTACAATTCATTTTTATTTGCAATATCTAAGGCGATTTAATATACTTTACAGCATTTAAGTTTTTACTCACATTTCTGAAATTATAAGCTAATTGGAACCAGAAGCTGGCCAAAAAGATTCAGGTGGGATTTTCTGTCCAAACTGTCATTGCTACTAATAATGCCCTCCAACATGGGAGGCTTTATATTTTGTTTGGCTTAATTAAAAAATTCCCAGTCTTGTTTCCCTAAAAATCCCTTCCAGTAACACAAGTCCACATTCAAAGCAGTGAGAAGAGGAAATAATGAGGTATGTGGACATAAATCTAGTCAGAGGAACTTCAGAAACAAGTCTTAGTGTCGCTTTTTGCTGTTAATTTCAGACTGACCACTTCAGTGGAAATCCAACACAACTTAAATGACATGATGGCCAGTGTGTGGGTGAGCAGTGTGTGTGTCACAGAGGGCACTGTGTTTATTTACACTCTGCAACAATAACCTAATGTGATTAATTCAAAATGGTATACACAGTATTAGTCAGAGCTGAACAGCTCATTTCAATAGGAACGTAATCAGTCTGCAGACTGGAGGGAAACAGGCAGGCAATTTAAAATGAAAATACTGTCTAGATGATTAGAAGAGAATAACAGAATAGAGGATTGTAAATATAGTTTAGTCACAATGCAGCAACTACATAAAAATAAGGCAGTTTTATTCTAATGTTCACGACGCATATTTTAAGTTTTAATGCCCAAAATTATATACAATTATATTAAAGAAAAAAATTTGTTTTTGCCGTCAGTCAGATTGTAAATTAATTAGCAATAGTTAAATTTAGTGCTCTAGCATTAGCTTCCATTAAATATTGTGTTGTTGTAGCACCTTTGTGTTAGCAGAACTAATGTTTATGATTAGTGCTTTAGAGTTAGCATTGCTAACTTTCTAGTTAGTGGCATCCACCACCGTTTATCAGTGATTGTTAATTTACTATTAGAATATAACTAGGTACAATGTAAATTACTGAAGGCAAACACAAAAACTAAATTATTTAGATTATTTTATTTTAAAATATTTTAACTTTTAATGCCTTAACTTGTATCACAATACATTGTAGATAATCAGGTTCTAAATTAATTAGCAATGCTGGGCACACTTCCCCTAATCCACTAATAGCAGAGCTAATTTTCATCTTAGCACTTTAGCATTTTTGCAAACTTTGAAGGCGTTTAGCGCACTTAGATTGCCCTAAATTAATTTTTCAGAAAAATTGTAAAGCACTAATTTGCTTGGCTGTTTTGTAAACTTTCAGTTGAATAAAGTTCAACATCTATGTTGAAGTTTTGGTTATGAACTGTTAATTCTTTAAGTAGCTATATGTATATATTCATGCTCTTATTTTGAAGTGGGTGAAAATAGTCAAGTTTCCTCTCTTTTCTAATTGAATTGAATTACTAAGACTTTATTATTGTATTATGACTTTATTCTATGGTTTATAAGGTCTGTGGAGTGAACACTTTCGCTTTCATGAACCAAATCAAACAGAGTCTTTGGAGGCATTTTTATCGCCCTTAACCAGCATTTGTGGTATAAATATGCCACCTCAGCATTTTTTATGTCTGCAACAACATTTATGCTTTTACATATATCCAGCTAAGTTCAGCATATGATTCAACATCTTGTAAAACCACCTTGAGCAGCAATAGCTGTCAGTAGTAATCTTCTGCATGACTCTAGCAGTCTCTCACATTTGACCCACTAATTTTAACACACTGAGGTTTCAGCACAAAGCATTTTCATCTTTGTGCAACTGCAATGCCTTTATTCAAACCTTTTTCAGACATTCAGCTGCTGTGTTTGGGATTATTGTCCTGTGGATGACCCAGCGGGGTCAAGGTTCAGATGGCCTCACCTTTGACTCTAAAATACTTTACAGAGACATTCCTGGTCGGCTCAATGCCTGCAAGGTGCTCTGTTCCTGAGGCTGCAAAACAAACCCCAATCATGATCATAATTTGTGCCTGACAGTTGGCTTAATGTTTTTCCGCTGATGTGATGTTTGTTTTTCTCTAAACATGACATTTTTCAGTGCGGAGCACCTCAGATAACATCAATGATGAAGCGTACTGACGTGTCTAGAAATCTTTATTTATGTTGAGCCTTCCCAGACATTTCGTGTATAAACTAGATTGCTTCGTCCTTCCCCAGACAACCCTGGAAAAGCTATGAAGATAAATAAGAAAAAAATATATTTAAATATGAAATCAGATGTCAAATCAGTTGAGAATGTAAGTGTTTATCAAAGTGTTTCTTATACAAATCATTTGGCAAACAAAAATAAAAACTAACACTGGAACAATTTGGTGTTTCTTTCAGAGGTTGATTTTGTTTATAGCATTATGGTGCAAAACAGTTAAACGAAAGGCTACAATGAAAGTAAACACCAACATTAATTAGCAAATTGCATCAACTGTATGCCATTAAAACATATTAAACACCAAAATACCATATTGTTTCCAGGTAAGCACTTACAAAGAAATCAAACGCAAAACAATGTTTTAAGTAGCACAGATAGAACAACACGTCACAGGAAGTGTGTCAAAGAAAAGTACAATAAGTAGCATCAAAACATTTTCTACGGAAGCAGAAAGCAGGTAAAAATATCCTCATCTGACACCTTTAGAGATTTGGTTTTGATAGTTAAACTGTATTTACACAGGGTGTTTGGAGATTAATGATTAACTGATTTACTTTGTTTGGTGAGATCTTACTTAAAAATTGTGAAATTAATCTCAAAAGTCAAAAATTTGCAAGAAACAAAAAATCAGAAATTTGTAAAATTAATCTCAGAAAATTCCTAGAAAAAACAACACAAAAATTTGAGTTTGAAATGTTGAAAATCTGCTAGAACAACTCAGAAGTCTTGAGATCAATCTTAGAAATTCTCAAAAAAAAGAGAAAAGTGAAGAATGAGTTTGAAAAGTCAAAAATTAATGTCAAAATTTTTTCTGACTTCAGAAATTTTCTTTTTTTGAAAACATATTTTTTTAAAGGAGGGGTAAAGTTCTGCCACAAAACTCAAAAATTTAGATTAATCTCAAAACTTTCCTAGAAATTTCTGAATTTGAAAAGTTAAAAATATGATAGCATAAACTAACAAATTTTGAGAGGTCAGAAAATTTATAGGAAATTTCTGATTAAAAGTTTAAAATTTTCTATTTTTGAAACTCAGCAATTTCCACTTTTTTTCCTCAAGATTTTCTGAGATTCTTGTAGCAAATCTCAGAAATGTCCTTGTTTTTTGGCAGAAATTCACCAATCTTTTTTTTATTTTTTACTTTTCTCTTTATTGTGACCCTAATATGCAGTTATATAAGTCTGAGAACAAAGTCAGAATTATTGTTATTGCTTTATTTTTTCAGTTGCCCTAAACCTCTTCTGTACCAAATGATTCAAAAGGCATTCAAGGATTTCATTACATTTTGGGTCGATTATTACATAATGCTGTTTTAATGGTGTTTTATTACATTTTAAAGCCCAATTTTCACAGCCTGGAGCAGCGATGTCACTTGAACTAACAACTGTGCATAACGTTCTCCAAAGACGTCTGCGCCCTCACTAACTCTGATTACAGACAAACGGCTGGAAATAAAAGGAGAAGGAGGGAACGCAATGCGTTTCAGAGTAAGGAGGTAAGAGCCAGGCTGGCTGGCTGGCTGGTGTCTCGATTGAGCCGTTTCAACCCAACCAGAGGATTTGTCAATCATAATTGATCTTTGGTAGCCGGGGTAGTGGGAGGTGAGGGTAAGTCTGAAGCAGAGCGTCTTCCCTGGAGGCTACAAGCTTTTTAAGGGGCCGAGCCCTGGAGGGCTGCTACTCCTCTTCCCTCGCCTCAAGATCAAACCCAATTCTCCCGCCTCTCCTCCTCAAAATTCCTCTTCATTAGAGTCTGTGATAAAAGAAACCTCTTAACAGCTGGAAATAACTGCGCATTAGGAAGCATACGGACAAAGCTCTATTCAGGATTGGGCTTGAAATCACAGGAAGGCACAGCGGAAAAGACGCTGCCAGGCAATGTTTTCACTTTTATCTGCACATTAAAATTCTCTCTGTTTTCCAGTGTAAAACATCTTGTGCAAATGCATCTGCGTCTCCTTTTGTTAGGCTTTAAAAAAACCTTATTATCATATATCTTACACTGTGTTATTATGTCAAAGAGAAACTCAGTCAAAGAGCTTTTTGCTCCTCGTTCACAATGCGCCCAGCAGAGTGAGGACGCACTTAGACATGGAGTCATTTCAATGCATCCAGTTATTGTGCTTGTTCCAATCTTCTCTCCCTCCCAAAACCCATTAGGTGTGAGAATCTGTATAATTTACATAGCATTCGAGATGCAGGGCCTTGCTAATAGCTGGGTAGTCAAAGCATTTGCTCTCCTTGGGATGAAACTTCTCCGAAGGCATTTGAGGTTTAAATAGTTTAAAATTGGAGGCAAGTCTTCACTGTTAGTGTTTCGGTTGAATTGGGAGAGCAGGACATCTATTATTTGATGTAAAGCATTAATAATATAGCATTTCAATGTTTGAGGCGATTTTACAGCACCCCACAGGACTTACTAGCAACCCTGATAAAGATGCATAAAAAATCATAAAGATAAATTCATTATTTATTGCAGTTGCATCGTCTCATACTGGAAAAAAAACTTTGCAACTTTGAATGAAAGGGTTAGGATTAGGTATTGAAATATTTGTTGTTGTCTTTTTATCCCAAAATCACAAGTGCAACCTGAAAATTTCAGTTTCTTTGCTAATTACCATTTATTGATGGAACTTAATTAAAATTTTAATTGAGAAAATCAGCGATATTTTAAATTCAAAAACTTTTTGTTGCTAGATAATTGAATAAATAAGTACATGAGCTCTGCAACAAATATATTTATTGTTTTAATGTCTCCTTTTTATGCTTTTATTTTGAAATGGGTGAAGATTGTTAATTGAAATTATAATACCAAAATTAAATTAAATTAATGTTTAGATTTATATTTATCTTCTGATAAATATTGTGTTGGTGTACTACTTTAGCTATGAATGTTTATGATTTAGCTAATGTTTTACTTAGCGTTGCTTCAATCATGTTCATAGAACAAAGTTAACACAAAATATGGGAACCAAATATATGTTTATGATTAGACCTAAGAAGCATTACCTTCTGCTAAACACTGTGCTGGTGTAGTAATTTAGCGATAAATGGTAAACGGACTGAATTTATATAGTGCTTTTCCAATCATTTTGACCACTCAAAGCACTTTACATTAGAGTCACGTTCACTCATTTGGACTCACAAACGCTCACACATTTATGCACTGATACTTTGGGCAATTTGGGGCTAAGTGCACATTGACATGTGGCAGGAAGAAGCTGGAATTGAACCTACAACCTTCTGATTGCAAGGCAACTACTCTACCCACAGAGCCACGGTCGCCCTAACAGCACAGCTAACGTTTTAGGTAGCGGCACCCACATCTGTCTTTTGGAAATTCCTCTGTGGAGCTTCAACTCTAACAGTAAAATGTCAATAGAAAATAATGGAATAATAATGAAATTTAAATAAGATGTATGACAGGTGTCTGTACGAGCTTTTAACCCGACCTCTCCCAGAATCCATTTGAAGCTGTCAGCAGATTATGTTCTGTTAATCAGGGTGTTAAATAAACTATCCAGTCTAATGCGGATAAAGTCTGGCACTGGTTGAGGTTTATTTACCCCTCAACCAGTTTGTGTTGCATCCAACCAGTTTGCTTATTTTAATCTAAAACTTTAATCTTTGCTTTTGAATTTGGGAATCTAAAAGCTTTTTTGGCTCGTCAGTGAAAAGCATTAATAGAAGCCTGGATGGGAGTTTTCATGTGTTTTTGCAGAGCGAGTCATGAAAAGAGCTCAAGCTAATTTTGAAGCACCCAAAAAAAAAAAAAAACAAGTCAAAAAATAACCCTGTTTCGTTCCTGCTCCCTTCATATTCCCCAAGTGAAATGACCACTGGCAGAGACCGCAGAGTGCGTGTTTTGTGAAAGAGTAATAGTGTTGCAGCATAAAGAGCGTTGCCCCTCCTCAGCCTCTCCTTCTGGTTAATTTCCTCAGAGCCTGCAGGGCTAGCCAGTAGGGGGATTTGACAGAGGACTTCTGACAATCCAGAGGAGAGCTGACACCAAGAGTGCAAGTCTGCCCATCACTCGCGGCCAGATTGGAAGATGCTCAGCATGCAGAGAGCAGATGAGACGAGCAGAGGAGCCAGGAGGGCTGTCCTTGCAGAGCGAGCTAAACTTGAAAAGTCTGGGAAGGGCACAGTGCCACTCAGAGGCCAAAACTCACACTCCAGCCGCAGATCCCTGCCACAGAAATCTGACTCATGTTCTATCCATTTTTTGGTTGTTTAGAAATCCGAAACTTTCTGTAAGAGCCGAGTAGCTGGATGTGCAGAGACTTTTTGAAAAAAAAATGCAGTTCTATCAAACATGAGGTATAATATAGGTAGACTGAGTGTCTCTTAGCTTTTATGGAGTTCCATTTGTAACATAGCGCCAATTTGCCAAGCCTTAAACTCTCATGACACGTTTCAGAAGAATTCAGGCTTTACTTTAACAGACAAGAAGAAAAAAAAGAGGGACTAAATTATTACCCAGCTATTTTCTACACCTAAATGTAGAAGATGGACATTCCTGCCACCAATTTAACCCCATCAATGCTAAAGGTTATTCTGCGAAATTCACATTTTTTTTACTTCCATTTGGGTTTCTACTGCTTCTAGAAACAGCATTTACAAAAACCATTATTGTAATAAGTGAATGTTGTTTTAGTGTGAGGCGTTTCAAAAACCTTCAGAACGTCACAAATCAGCAGGCGCTACTCCGTTACCTAGCAACCCCAACAGAGTTCCACCCATCACCTAGCAACCACAGCTGAGTTCCAACTAGTTTTACTGCTGTATAATGGCTGCTGGAAATGACAAGTGTTTTGTTGCCAACTTATAATCCAGAAAACACTTGCTGCATTCTTGTTAGTTGTGCAGGGGGCTCTACATCTGCTTTTCATTTCCTCTTTTTTTTTAAACTAATTATAAACCATTACAGCAATATGTTCATATTTTTTTGGTGTCTGGAAAATGAGCCGTTTCAAAACTCTCCAGAATGTAAAGTCACAAATCAGCAGGAACTGCCCGGTTACCTAGCAACCTCAGCAAAGCCCAGCCTGTCACCTAGCAACCAGGGCTGAGTTCCAGCACATTTGGTCAACTGGTTTTTACCGCTGTATAATGGCTGCTGAAAATTTGTTGTTGACTTATAATTCAGAAAACACTTGCTGCATTTTTGTTGGTTGTGAAGGAGACTATATGTTTGCTTTTCTTTCGTTTTTTTTTTACTTATTTTAAGTTTTATATATTTTGTAACTTATTTAAAAAGTGGCAGCACCCCACCTCTTTATCCAGGGCATTATGGGTAAATACAACCAAAACAACATACTATATATATTAGTTATTTTAAGTTTTTATAGATCTACTCTGCTTTTCAGAGATCTACAGTTGTGTACTTGCACATCTGTTTGCAGCCATTTTCACGTGTGAGTCTAAACATTGAGTTGAGGGGGAGTGGCCAGCAGCAGCTTATTTGGATTCAAAGTGACAGGACGCTCTAAAACAGCTCATTCCAAAAGGTGCACAATAAAATCTCATTAACTAAGAATGATTTTGTAATAAACATGTTTTATATACCCCATAGGTCTATACTAACACGTTCAGCGAAGCGTAATAGGTCACCTTTAAATCCCAACATGAGTACTCCCGACTCTCAGTAAGCCAGGTTATTGAGACAGATGCAAAGCACAGAGAGAGAGAAGAGAGGAAAGTAGCTTCAAACAACAGCGCGACGAGCTGCTGAGGGTCTCCGAGCAAGCAGGGGGAAAATGCGTCACTCAAGTTGTTGAGTCTGATGAATTTTAACTGCTGCATTCAAGCATGACAGATCAGACTGCGAGGGAAGGAGATGTTACAAATCCTGCAAAGGGAAGAAAAATCTTGACAGTAAGTTGAAGGAATATTTCTGTCATGAAGATGTGTTCGGTATTCAGTGAACAAGCAGCAGAAACATGCATCAAAAAGCAAAGAAAGAGAGCTATCTCCGTGACAGCTGTGACTGCAGGGTCGCTGCACAATGTAGTATAAAACAACACGTGCAAATGAAGGGCGGGGCCAGTTTCCTTATAACATGTAATCTGACATCAATATATACTACGAAAACATGCAATCAGTTGATATAGTATTAGGTTAAACATTATTCCCAAATGTGTTTTATTCAGCCGAGTCAGTAAGAAACAATTATAATGATAAACTGATTATTTGTATTAAAATACACAAAGAGAATAATATATATTATAATAATAGACCTTTGACTTTATCAGCCCACATAAACTAAGTCACAATCATTTGTTTTGGTAATTACAGCAACAAAAATGCTAATAAAAATGGGTTTGTTGTGATAAAAAGCAGCTTCTCATTTGCAAGGATCTGAAAACAATTCTTAGCCAATATCACATTTTCATTTTTAAATAGCTTCATGTATTCACCCTGTTCTGAACTTATATTAATATTTTAGCCGATTAAGCTACAAGTTGACATTAGATTTACGTTTTAACATCAGACCTTGCTCTAGCCAGACGTAAAAGACAATGTTCCTCAGATTTTAGCTTCTTTTGTTCTGTGTCCAACTCAGAACAGAAATGTGGTTGTTTATTAGACTTTTGATCAGATTTGTTTGAAATATTTGACTGTTTCGTGTGCTTACAGGTTTAATAGCAGAACAGTTAGATCTTCCATCGCCTGTTGAACCAGATTTGTGTTTTGGCCTAGAGGCAGACACCCTGTGTACTAACATTAGACCTCAACTTTCCTTCCAGATAAAGCTCTGCGTTTGAAAGACTTGGCGTGAATCTCTGAGTTCTTTCTGCCGGACGCAGATCAGAGAGATTCAGTGGATTTATGCTGCTACTGTGAGAAACTCAAGCTGAACCATATGGGTCGAGTGAGTGAGGAGCCAGCTATTGTTCTGGACTCAATCACTGCTGTTCCTGGGTTTGTTCTTCAAACAATTAGAGTCCTTCATGTTAAGGTTTGATGACTGGAGATACAGCTACATGGTTACAACCAGACGTTTGTGTCCAAAAGACAGCATCCTGCTACAACTACAACAAGGTGGCCCTAAAAATATTTGTTTCTTACGAACAAACTTCACACTCAGCTAGTCTTCAATAATCCTTTTCTTTTTTTCTCCTGGTGATTGAAGTTTACATCCAGAGCTGTTAGCAAAAATGCTAGCATTTTTCCGCTGCTTTGATACGAATTGTTGACAGCATATTTTCATACATTTCCAGGTAAACAATGGCTGTAAAAACACAGAGCCATTTTCCTGGTTCATACACATAAATAAAATCAAACTGTAGTTTGATTTAGATATGAAGACAAAACTAACTAAGAAGTAACTTTTCAAGATAAATAAGCTTATTTTATCCATTAATTCTTGAATATTGATCAAAAGTTCTGGTTCCATTGGTTCCAGATGTTTTAACTTGAACATTGTTCCTGTGTTATAATTTTTAAAAGGCCGACAACAGAACAACTCAAAAATTACTGACTCCACAAACTCCTTTAACTTGCTGAAGTTACTCGTCTTTTTAAAAGTGTACTAAGATATTTTGCAGTAGAAACTAAGGCTGGCCAATAAATCAATAACAAAATATATCCGAAAAAACAAATTTGTTCACTGACATTGATCCAAAACCGCACAGCATTCTGGGAAATGTAGGCAGAGGAAAAGTTTTAACTGCTCAACTTCTCACAGCCAGAAAAGAAAAGTAGGTGACGTCAACTAACTCACTCACTCTTTGGTTACCTAGCAACTCACTCACTCTTTGGTTACCTAGCAACTCACTCACTCTTTGGTTACCTAGCAACAATCTGTTGAGTAACTTGCGCAGCAGCAGTTTAAGGTTTCTCCACCGTGCCTCGTAACTGTTTAAAAATAAAAAAGAACACCGTGGAGAGAAAACTGTGGATGAAACAGGGTCGGTCATATGGCTAGTTTGTCAGTATTTCAGATATTTAAAACAAAACAAAAAAACTAATATGAAATGTTTGTATCATGACACGTTTTTCAGCCATACTGTCCAGCCCTTCTAGAAACTAGACAAAAATACTCGGGAAAATTGTGTTTTTGCAGTGTAAAGACATTATAAAACAGGATAAAACTCATTCATAAAATTACACAGAACATTTAGAAGAAACATGTTGTAGTTACTCCTTTTTCAATTAGTCAGAAACGATCTGTGAAAACATTAATTTGAAAAAATGTCTACTAATTTAAGAAGTCTGTACACACCAAGTATGTATCATTTATCAGTGTTTTATGACGGTAATCATTTTTTTAACTGCTGCCGAGTTTGTTTAGGTAACAGCCCCTTCGGGTCCTGAAGATGTCCGTCCCTCTCTCTGTTCTGACTCTTTGTTTTCACACACGGCTTCAAGGTGAGGTGGCTGGAAGGCAAATAATGATGTGTGGGAGTGAGTGTGTGTCCAGGGCAGCTCCGGCCGCTTGTTTCTTCGAATAACGGTGGCCGTGTCCAGCTTCTGATTAATTAAACATCCCCTGGGGGGTCACGGAGTCGTGGAAGGCGATGTAATTTATCATCTGGCTCATGCGTAATGGAGTGTGGCCCACTGCAGAGTCTCTCATTAAAAGTGATAAACTCAGTTGTTGCATCCAAGGCCTCTTCACAATGCAGCGTGGCTGGATGGGAACAGGTCAGGAATGAGCTTTCTCTGAGAACAGATCTAATTATTATCAGCCGCTTCACACCTTGAAATAAACGGAACAAAACCGACTCGATCATTTGAACTCAAAATAGTTTAGGGAAACTTTTACAATCAGTCACAGATGTCAGGAAAGTTCATAAAAGCTATTTAATCAACACTATGTTACATTTGTTTTAGACATTTTAAGTGTTTGGAATGAATTTAAACTAGATTATTTTGGTGTAATACTATTACCTGGGTGGGTATAAGTACATTTACTTGAGCAACTTCTTAGAAGTACTTTTACTACATCATATTTCTCACTTTATTATTATTATAAGCTACTCTTATTTGGGTAACATTTCTAACTACGGCTGCAGCTAACAATTGGCACATTTTGCAGATTGTTAATTTCACCACTTAATCTTATTTTATTGAATATTAGGCATACATGGACATAAAAATAGACAAATAAGTCAATTTTATTGCTTAAAATCCAATAATGGCATTTTTTTAGTGAACGTTTGTAAAGGATGAATCTACAGCTAAAATAAATACTTTTGATATCAACTTGTGAAACACGCAAAAGGTTTTCACTGTTTTTCACATGCAGATGGAAAATCTGCCCTTTAGCACATTAGCTCTTTTCTAGAAAGCCAAAAACTTCCTCAAGCTTGAGGAAAAACCTGTTTTTGCTCAATTATTTAGAATTTTGCCGTTCCCATCATCCTTTTCTAATGCGTCGCTTCAAAATGTGAGTAGGCCTGCCACAATAACAAATGTTGCTGGACGACAAATTGTCCCAGAAGTTAATGTGATAAATTATAATATTGTTATTTTGAGACCATTTTCAAGCAAAATAATGGCAATAATGGCCTAATAATGCAAGAACACATTCTCAAGATCAATAAACTTTAAATTCTATTAAACATTTAATACTGGAACTGGAAAATATTTTAAATATCCAAAACAAATAAAACAAATGAAATGAAATATGAAACAAAATTTCCTTCCAAAACAGAAGAAAAAGATAGTTGAGACCAATAAACCAGACTTAAAACTTTTATCATCCAGTTTTTGGTAGAAAGACAGAAAAGAGAAAAACAATAAATAATGCAAATGGAAATAACTGAGCTTGTTTTAATTTACTATGTGATTAATTGGTTAAACAAACTTCCAGAAGGGGTAAAACCCCAAGTTTATACTTAAAACCCACCTGAAACATAATCAATGAAATATTAATCAATGTGTAACGACGGCAAAACGCAATGCTTCAATTGTCGTGTTTTTATCATGTAAAGCACTTTGAACTGCCTTGCTGCTGAAATGTGCTAGAAAAATAAAATCTGACCGATGCAAAAAGAAAAACGTTGATGGAAACACGGTTACAGTCCCTGAGCCTTTTTAAGTGGAATGAGGAGATTCTCTGGACAAAAACACAATAATTACTTAAACTAGACACCTAAAAATAACTTGAATTAGGTAAAGCAGACAGATAAAGAGAGGCGCAAACATTATCAGAGCTTTACAAGGTTTCTGACATCAAATGAAGCTGCATCACAATTTCTGTTCTCATCTCATAAACCAGCGCTGAAGACAAATACGTAGAAATGGAAAACCGAAGCAGTTTTAGTGTTGCTCCATTTTCTCAGCGTAAAGGGAGGAAAATGTAAACAAGACGAGTCTAGTTGGGAATACGGCCGAATCAAAATATAGCACTTGTGAGCGCAGGGAGAAGGGAAGCGAACAGATGTAAAAACCCGACACCGGCTAACTTTGAACAGAATGCAAATATGACTTAATCAAGTCATGAATATGCAAATCGGCATAATCGAGCAGCATTCAATAAGTTTCCAAGCAGGTTCCAGCATCTTTTTCTCTAAAAGCTGTTGGCAGCAGTGATTCTGCCGCAGGACTCAACAGAACCTCATCTGATCCTTTATTTCCAGGAGAAAAGGATTTACTAATATTACATTTTAACATCATACCAAGAGATTTTAAGGAACATTTTGATTAGTTTTCCCACTTATTTTAATGTATAAATCAACACGTTCTGGTCCACAAACACCAAGTTTTTAAGTTACCCAACTATATATAATTGTTTGGCAGCAGTGAATACTTTGTACAACTCATTTTGATGGTAGGAAGATTAAGATGAGCCTCTCAAATTCTCTTTTCCTGACTGAATAAATGTACTTGGAAGGATTTTGAGCGTTCTGAATGAAGATAACTGAACTTTTCTTACCCTGCAAATGTTTCACCTCATAAAAAACATTTTGTTCTGAAACTGAGGCTGGAGGTTCTGCAGGTCTTAATCAGGAACAATGAACTGGCATGTGTTTACATTTGCATTTCTATCATATATTTTATTCATATTGTCTATATTATATTTTGAGTCGCAATATTTATTGTATAACATTTGCATATACTTATATTTGCAAGTTCTTTTTAGATTGCTAGGAAAAGTGTTGTTAATGTTTTAAGGTTTATTTGGTACAAGTTAAAATAAATGTTGAACATAAGCGATGGCCCTGCTGTCTCTTTTCCCTGTTAGTGTGTTGACAGTAGCTGCGTTTCCACTGCAAATGTGCTCAAAACTTTTTTTTAATATTCTGCTAATGTCTTAAAAATACTTTTTTTTCATTAAATGAGAAATTTAATTAAAATTACATGTAAATAAGACACTTTACGCAATATGTCATTAAAAATTAGGATGTAAACGCTTACCTGAGATATATTCATAATTCAGTCATGGCACAAACGCTCATCATTTATCAGCCTTTTGAGGAAATTGTTGTCGGCCATTTTACAAAAGAGTTTTGGATTCAACACGTTAAAATTACACAAAACTTTTTATGAATTGTAATTTGCGCAATTTTGTGGTTAAAGAAAATGCAGCAAATGCTAACTCAGTATCTGAAAGCGTGGCCAACATGGACTGAACAGCTTCATTCTCTTCGTCCGCTGTCATTGGATTGCAGAAAGTAAACATCATTATTCACAACCCCTCCTTCTGTTCGCTGATTGGCCAGTTTGAAATTCTACCATAGGAATCCAAGTAAATGGGAGAAATGCCAGACTCGGCTCTTAAGAGATTATAATTGAGCAGAAACGCATAGAAACACTGCAAAAAACAAAGTCTTACCAAGTAATTATCTAGTTTCTAGTGTTAATATCTAGTACACTTGAATTAAAACAAAGCCATCTTAAAAATAACTTCTAAGCAAGACATAGGAGCTAGTTTTAAGTCCTAAATGTTGATGAAAAAGTTCTAGTTACATTGGCAGATTATTTCACTTATAACAAGACATTTTTGCCACGTTACAAGTGAAATAATCTGCCAACGGAGAAGCAAGTTTTCATCAGTATTAAGTAATTATTGACTTAAAACAAGCTCATACATCTTGCTTAGAAGTTACTTGCAAGTTAGTTTTCTCTTATTTAAAGCATATTAAGATATCTGCACTAGAAACTGGACTAAAAATACTGAGTAAGATTTTATGTCTTTGCACTCTCTGTGTGAGAAAGTTGAAACCAGAGGCCAAAGGAGGAAATGCAATCATTTGAATTAGTTGTGGGGAAACATCCCATGATCAGGGTTGAGTAAGTCCGAGACTTTCTCCTCTGCTCAAGGTTGGTTTTTAATCTCTTTCATAGACGACACATTTTCACCATGAAGGTTCTCTTGGCTCTAAAAAGTATCATCACTGACAAATCCAGCCGTTAGCCGTTTCAGTTTCATTCCAGACATGTCAGACCCACTTGATTAAATCCATTATTCTGTCAGTGCCTTGTTTTTAGGCACCATCAGTTAATTGGCTATCTCAGAGGCTTGTGTTCTTGTTAGGCAGATGTTAATAACAGCAATTAGTCATCTTCCTCTGAGACAGATTCAGGCTACGGGCCTCAGGAAGCAGTGCTGCTCAACCGACTCTGAAAATCCTTTACTGGAGTACATTTGCTCACTCTGCTCCGACGCTGGTCACATTTTAACCGTTCTCTGCTCATAGTGTAATGAAAATGTAAGCCGATACTTCAGAGGAGACAAAGGGATGAACTGGGACCAGCATGATGTAACCATTACGAGAAAAGAGACTCTGGAATCACTTTCATCTTCATGTAATGATGTTAGAAAACCTCAGTTTTTCTATGCTTATCAGTCGCTGTCTGCCATATAAAACGATGAATTATTGAAATTATCTACTTCGTTGAGATGTTCTGCTTTAAACCATGAAGAGACGGTTGGATTGTTTAAAGGGAAACTTATGAAAAATTCACATTTGAATGTTTTTATGCTTCCATTTGGGTTTCTACTGCTTCTAAAATAATCTCAAGTGTTTAAAAAAAACATCCAGCAGTTTTTTTGGAAATAAGTTAATGTTTATTGATGTCTGGAAAATTAGCCATTTCAAAAACTCCCCATTATTAAGTAACATTCCCTGGCCTTTATAGCTCGTTTTACCGCTGTACAATGGCTGCTGGAAAAGACAAGTGTTGACTTGCCATCCAGAAACCACTTGCTGCATTCTTGTTGGTTGTGCAGGAAGCCCCACTTCTGCTTTTCACAGATGTACGGTTGTGTAATTGTGCATCTGTTTCCAGCCATTTTCACATGCAAGAGTAATTGAGTTGGAGGGCATGACCAGCAGCAGCAGTGCCAATACACCCTAAAATACAGAACACCAAAATGCTCAAAATTAAATAAAATAAATCATGAAATAAGTATCTACATGACTAAATTTTGAAATAGCTGAATGAATCCACTTCTTGCATGTTTTCTACTTCAATTTGGGTTTCTACTGTTTATAAAGACAGTCCAAGTACTTAAAAAAATGTAAAAACTAAAACACGCAGCCATTTTTTTGGTGTCTGGAAAACGAATCGTTTCAAAAAACTCCAGATTATTAAGTTCTAACCAAGAGGCACAGCGCCGTTACCTAGCAACCCAAATGGAACCCAGCGTCGTTACCTAGCAACCCAAACGGAACCCAGCATCTTGTATAAGCTAGTTTAACTACTAAATCAGTTGTATTGTGTTTTGTTCTGACTCAGGGTCTAAGCAGACTAAAATCTCATTATCTAAGAATAATTTTGAGCAAAAATTGTTATGAACGTGTTTAGTATAACCCATGCACCTATCCTAACCTGTTCAAGGAAGAATATAGGTTACATTTAATACCAGCTTTTGCAAAAATCATGATCATAATCATAAGAAAGCTTCCTGTCCATTTCTGCTCATGTTCATTCAATATGAACAGACCATCAGGCTACGTTCAAAGCCAATCAGGTGTTTTGTGCAATTCAAAACCCACAAAAATCAAAACCCTTTATTTCATGTTTAAACCACAGCAAAGCCCTAAGCAAGACACGGACACCCTGACACTGGAAATTACGAGGTAGAGGTGGTAATCAGATCTTCTCTCATGCTCACAATTGTACATTCAGCCACCGAAACCTACGCTGCCATTTTCCCTGCCGCCCCCTCGCTGCGGCTTGTAGGCGTGACTGGAAACGAACTTCCCCCTGCCGGGCAGAGAACAACCGAGCAGCCCTGCAGCGGTGCTCCTGCTGGGATATCAGAGCATCTGTCCCCCCTGCGGCTCGCCTTTCAAACCGCACGAAGGCCATCTTCTCTCAGCACCAGCTTTTTTTTCCCCCCCCTCAAAGGCACAGGCAACGCTCGGAGGAATACATTACAGCCTGCATCCTGAGCCCATCTGCCGGGCTCACACCTGGGAGGGAGGCTTTCACTCATCCTCAAGCCCACACCAGGAGAAACTCATGCTCCGCACAGCGAATAAAGGCTCCTTCTGTCATTATGAGTGGCTAATCAAGTCACGTTTGTATCTCAACACAATTACAAAACAAGTAAATATTACATTTTGTCAAATGCCATCATCTAAGTCATCAAGCAAGTGCACAAATATGTTACCATGGGACACTACTTCCTGTTGTCTCATTGTGGTTTCTGCCAGTAGTAAAAGCCTCCTGGCTCTGATTGGTTGTTTGTAGTCAATACTGTGAGAAGGCAGAGGAACTCGATTTTTTAACAGATTATCTGACTCTTGGCATAGTGACAGTTTCAACAAATACGTAAAAATATTTTTAACAAAAGTTACTTACTGCAGCTTAAAGCTAAGAACTTATCTTTTTAAATCTGCCTTTGCTTAAATTTGTTTTACTTACTTATTAATCACTGAAGCTGTGCTGACTCTTTAGGTCCAGAGATAATAAGGTCAGTTTTTATCTTTCCTGAAAATTCATTTCCATTTTGAGATGCAAAGAGTAAAAGGTGACATTCATAAGAAAATGACTTTTTTCCCCTCCCAGTTCCCTCAAAGTAGATATTAAAGTAGATGAAAGGAACCATGGGCCATTTCCTTTCCTGGTGACCAGTTGCAAAAATTAGTCCTGAAAAGCATTCTCTGTGGTAAAATGTCATAAAACTCTGCAAAATTTCATTTAAAGTCAATGACAATCAAACACAATGAGTGCTGTTAAGCCTCGATGTTTCCTTAAAATGAAATCCCATTTTCCTTCCCTGGTGAAGGGTTTTCGGCCGGACTCGCTGATTACATGCTTTACACGTCACTGACAAAGGAGGAAATTGGTTTCCCATCATTATTCCTCACCAACGGGACACAACAGATCTCCAGTGGACAAAGACGGTCTTGACCCGACTTCGTAAATATTCAAACGCTCCTAATGAGGGACATGAAAGAGGACGAGTGGCGGAGGGGGGCCTCGGCGGTCCCTGTGTTGTCTTTTCTTGGGAGAAAAAGAAAAGGAGGAGGATGGATCTGCTCTTTCGTCAAATATAGATTCCTCGAAGGTGTGAGCGTTAATTACATGATGGCATGACCTGCACTCAGACGCAGAGACCCACGGTGCTCAAAAACACAAACAAGAACTCCTGGAGTGATTGGGTATCGATTACCTCGACAGAAGTCGTTTGTCTTCTAATGGAAACATTTTTATTTTACTTCAGAGAAAATGGGCCACGCTATCAGCTGCATGGGCTCATTTGAAGAGAAAGGTTGGCTTCTACCGTAAAACAAAACAAATGTAGATGAATTGATCGATTATTTTCAGATTGATGCCAGATATGCGTTAATTGGTAATTTGTCTAATAAACGAAGGCAAGGTGCTGCATGAGCCCTCAAAATGGTGGGAAAAGTATGATTTTCAACATTTTTTACAATTAAAATGTATTATGTGCAATGATGTTCAACAGTGGAGTCAGTATTTTGTAGATCCAGCATTTGCTGAAACTCTTTCAGGGATTGTCTGCAAGGTTATTATAGTCAAATAAAACCAAAAAAATAACAAAAACTGATATTTAGAAAACATTTTAAATTCCTGAAACAGAGAAAAATGATAATTAATGGAGAAAACTAATTAATGGAGAAAACTAACTAAACTAATTAACTACCTGGAACAACATTGTGTGTTTATAAAACTAAGACATGCTGAAAGTATAGATGCAATATCTTTAGTTTTTGTGTTTATGAACCCATTAGTCTTTAAAATACCAAAATTTGGACTTAACTTTACATTTTTGTCTGATTATTTTCTTAAATATTAAATCAGATGCTCTGGTCATTTTAATCAAATGCAGTTTTACTTTTACTTTTTACCTTTACTTGAGTAAAACTATGTTGAAGTAGTGCTACTCTTACTTGAGTACAATGTTTTGGGTAATCTACACACTGGGGACGTGATTTTATCGTATCGTTTATCATTTACTGTGATAAATTTGTTCTCATGATAAAAATTCTGATTATTATTGTCACAATAAACTCGAATTAATGAGTTTGATAGTTTTGCTGTTTTCTCCAATTCAATTCAATGAAAGCATAAAAAAATAAATAAATGTGAAAATGCAGTTACCTTTAATAGTACAGGGATACAAATCACACTTATACAGTTATCTGAAAAGTGGAATAAATATTTCTTATCATCACTTTAAGTGCTTTTGCAAAATATCGTGATAAAACTTTAAGTCCGTATCGCCGTTTTCTACCTCTGAATGTAATGTGAAAAGGTTAAAGATGTGATTCTTTTTGTAAGGTTGCTGTGTGGTTGGGAAAAGGCTCCAGATTTTTTATTTTTTTTGCATGCAGGCCGTATGGATTTCCTGTAGGAGGGCATTATAAATTCTCGACGAAGTTTAATCTCCCCGGAGAGGAGCTTATATTTATGTCTCTGCATTAATGTCAAAGCGGCAGCTAACTCTCCTCTTCCCTCTGCTGATTGAAATGTAATTTCAAATCTAAAATCTTCTCCAAATATCCCTTATCAAAACAAAGCTAAAGAGGAGGAGAGCCGGGCTGGTTAGGGTTGCCTTTCTAATGCCCGTATGAAATGTAATTTCCCTCTTATTACTTCTGCATTTATCACAGGCAGGCAGACAGAATGAATATTGACTAAGGCTGTAATAATAATAGCTTGCAAAGCACAAAATCTGGGCTATTCAAATATATCTCCCTTGCAGTTGCAGACTCATGAGATCTGTTGAATCCCTCCTCCCAGTAATTTAATTCCCCTCCATGTCGGCCGTCCTCGCCGCCCCGACCCGTTCCCGGCTGGAGCCCGCTGTTCTTCCCCTCAGGATGTCGTGCCATATGCCGCTCCTGCCTTCAGCATTATGCTGCTCTGAAGGAATTAATATTTCACTGACGGCTCCTGAGCCGTTTTTCTTGCTGACGAGCTGAAGGTGCAGCAGAACAATAAATATTTAAGCGTTTTCTTTGGAGGTTCTCCAATCAGGAGCTCCTTATGTACGCTGTCAGAGTCGTGCGCCGCCGCCGTTCCTCTCTTTTCCTGTCACACCTCTGACTCTTTATCCATCTCTCCCTACCATCTCATCTGCTGCACCATCTGTGCAGCTGTAATAAGCTCAACTCCTCGTGTTTTCCCTCGATTCCCGCTCCTCTCCAGGCGACGCTTCACCCTGCTTGTCTGTTTGACTTGTTTGGCTCCGAACGAGGCAGCAGTCAAACCCGGCGAACGACGACGCAAACTACAGCTGGGCGACAGGGCTTAAAAATAAAACACCTGATTTATTCAGATAAGTCTACAACAGTGGATTAGAGCCATTATAGATAAGTTTATATTCACTTTTCTTTGCTTTTTCTAGAAAATTTCTCAGATTAATTTAGACATTTCTGAGTTTATTATAGCCAATTTCTGGGTTTTCAAAATCAGGAATTTCCTCTTTTTTTTTTTCTAACTTTTTCTTATGCATTAATCTCAAACTGAATTTTTCTAGCAAATTTTCAACTTTTTTTTTTTTTTTTTTAGAAAAAAACTTTTTTCTAGCTAATTTCTGAAATTAATCTCAATTTCTGATGGTTTTCCATACAAATTTTTGACTTTTCCAACTCAGAAATTCCCTGATACATTTTCGAGTTTCATCTTAGAAATTACAAATGACACACTGCAAAAAAATCTTTAAAAAGTATCCTTGTTTACTTTCTAGTGCAAGTATCTTAGTACACGAGGAAAATAGACAAAACTAGATTGCAGGTAACTTTTACTTTGATTTATGTCAATAATTCTTGAATATTGATTAAAAGTATCAGCTCTAATGGCTAATTTTATTAACTTGCATCAGGAAAAATGTTAAAAGTTAGATGACCTGCCAGTGGAACTGGATCTTTTTAATCAACATCAAGGAATTATTCACTTAAAACAAACTCCTATGTAATTTACTTTAAAGTGTAGTAAGATATTTGCAAGGGAAGCTTGAGTTTTTGTAGTTTTTGTATAATAAATTGTGGGCTGGATGTATTGTTTTATTGTAGAGTTGACCTAGATATAAATAAACAGAAGCTGTTCAATACGCTTGTCAAACAAGATGGCTGCCTTGGACGCGCTGACATCACTCTGAACTACAGAAACACAAGAAGTGCATTGGTGAAAAAAAAAATCCCCATTCTCCAAAACTTAAATCTTCAAAAGCCAAAGTCGTGATCGTCCAGCTCTACCTCAGGCCGTTTCGTTCCACTCGCCGTCCCCGTCGTCACGCGAGCTCTGGGCTAAAAAAACTCGCCGCCGGCAGAAACGAGGTGACCTTACACACGCTTCATCCGTGACACGCACACAATGCGCCTCTTTTCCCTCCTACAAACGCTCTCAGAGTGGAGTGTGCAGCAGTTCTAACCATTTCAAGTCCCTACCAACAGCAGAGTATCGATCCGAGCCAGTAATCGCACTGACACCACACTCAGCCGGATGATGAAAAATGGGGAAGATGGAATAAAAACCTCTTGGCTTATGTTTCATACGCAGCAAAAAATAAAAGAAATTAAAAATAAAAAGTCCTCAAAGAAGTTCTTGGGTTTTCGGTTTCAGCATAAAGCTTCCAATGAAATCCTCCCTGGATCTGGTAAGAGCTGTGTGTCCCTCCTCTGATACCGAAAGGCCTTTTGAGGTGGGAAAAGAAATCCACATAATAAACGTGAGAAAATGATCCACTACAGTAAAGAGTTCAGCCGCCTCAGGGTGGCAGGTTTAAAACAAACGCAAACAAACACCAATCTGCGAACCAGATCTGTTGAGATATTCTCAATTCCTGGACTAAACAGCAGAGCAGCTGCCAGCACAGCTAGCGTGTCAGATTCATCGCTACTTGATGACCAAATGGCAACAGGACATTGGCAGACGCGTGATGGAGTGTGGACGTGATGGATTTCATCATAAAACTCACAAAGACACAAAGAACAAAGTGAGACAAAGAAACAAGATGAGGACCAGAGAAATCAACAAACACGCCTTTGAATAGGGAGTTCAGATTTGTTTTTACAGGTTAGTTTCTGTTTAAAGGCAGGAAAATTTACATTTTTCCATTTTCATTTGGGTTTCTGCTGCTTCTAAAAACAGCCTCAGCATCTAAAAATAAAACCACCCGGTCGGTTTTTGGCTATAAGGTAATGTTTTTTTGGCGTCTGGAAAATGAGTCGTTTCAAAAACCTTCGGAATGGAATGTAACAAATCGGCAGGCACTCCACCGTAACCTAGCAACCCCGGCAAAGCCCAGCCCGTTACCTAGCAACGCAAACTGAGCTCCAGCACATTGAGGAAGCGCATTAAAACGCATCTACGTTTCTCCATTTATTCAATGTCATGAAAGAAGAAAAGTTTAAAAAACACGGGACATAAACTGTTGTTTGCTAATACCAACATTCTCCGAAAAATCTCCCGCTGATTAATCTGACATTTAAAAAAATAACTTTGGTAATTCTGGTTAATCTGAAACAGAAATTTTAATGCAACTATTTAATTTCCCTTTGGGATCAATAAAGTATTTTTGAATTAAATTTTTGAATCTGACTATGATTCAAAAATTTGAATTCTCAAGGACCAACTAATTTGGATTAATGCTGAATAAAGACAACATGCCATTTATTTACTGGATCTAACATGTTAACTGATTACAAGCTTTTAATAGAGCCGCACTCTAAGTTTAAAACTCTAATTATTCCTTTTAGATATTTACCTCTGTGGTAAAAACAAACCCTGAGCTGCTGAATCTCGATGTGTTAAAAAGTCCCAGCTGAGACGGTTCAGGTACCTGATCAGGACGCCTCCCGGCCCCCTCCATCTGGATGTTTGCCTGGCACTTCCTGCTCTGGTGACACCCTGAGGCTGAGCCATAAATCACTGGAGGGGTGATGGCACTGTGCAAAAGTCTTCAGTCATTCTTTCTTTCTTACAGCCCAAGCGAAGCCAGGCTTTTAAACTGGAAAACAGGAACATGTATAAAAACATGTAAAATGTATATTAATCTTTCTAAGAGACATGACTTCATCTGATACAGTTTTATTTTGACTGTTCTTCAGTCTTTAAACATTTCTCAACATCCATTCAATTCTGAATGGAAAATGAGTGAAAAGGCCGTCAAAGACGACACCTTCAGAAAACCTGAAAAACTATTAATAAAACAACAAGAAAATCATTACAACAATTCCTACTCATTATAAAGTAAACAAATTAAGAAGAGTTGAATTGATTCAATACAAAACATCCTATTCCAGGTTTAGTTCAAAAACAGAAAACTCAGAATGAAGCACCAAAAAAATAGTGAAACTGTCCATCTTCAGACAGGAGGCTTAGAGAGACGGTACAGACAGTAGGAGTCTCTGCATCAACAACTAAACAACAAAGAGTCAGTGTGAGAGCTCAGGGGTATGAAAGCCTCTACATCCAAGGAGGCAACCAATGCTGGGACAGAAAATAGCTTCACTACGTCTAAACAAAGGAAGACTCTCCAAAGGGTTGGCATCCTCTCGTCTTCCCCGTAGCAAACATACAGGTTGTAAACCAATCAGAACGCTTTAAAGGATGGAAAATAAAGCTTTTATTTGGCTAAAAACACAACTAACCTCAGAAAGTCTAATCCATTTTGGAACAGATAATCTTCCCAACATAAAACACAAGTTTTCTTTAAAAAGTGAGCAGCACAAATATTTAATGGTGATCAAATAGAAGCAGTGTACATAATACACAGAAAAACAATGAGGCAAAAATCAACCTAAAAGGGGTTCATGACCTTTGTTTGACAGCATCCTGGCAGGAGATGGGGAGAGAGAAGTGGCCCGAGGCCAGACGTTGGACCTGGCACACCACCACCAAGGTCAATGTTTGTTAAATATAACTGATGAACTAACACCAGGTTTCAGCAGAATCAGCTGGTCGGCTCTTAAAGGGGCAGGACTGTGTAAAATCTACTATTACATTATTCGCTCTTCATGTTGCTTTGATTCTTTCATGCATGTTTGAGAAATCCCTGTCTCCCATGGCAACCGTTATAAGTGTTTCTGCAACACAAACACTGATTGGTTAGTTAAAGCAGCAGTCATCTGTGGTGGCTGCTTTAAATATTTGAACGAGGAAATAATAGTTTAACTGTCTCAAAGCCAGTTTAAGCAGCATGATGCTTAGACTGAATGATTTTAAACTGAATGATTTTACACAGCATTGCTCCTCCGAGCCGTCCTCACTCAGCTCCTCCAGACTAGTGGCAGCAGCGATTAGCAAACACCTGGTGGAACTGCACTTCAGCTAAGATCATAATTCAAGCTACGTCTCTGTGCAGCACTCCTAAGACTGGATGTAAATAATATAATGAGAATCATTTCAGAACAGGACAAGGGCCATTGAAAAAATACTTTTATTTAAATTTTGACTTGTCTGGAGGAAAACAGTCTAAAAGTTTTAACTTTTCAAACTCAAATTTGTTAGCTTAATCTCAAACATTTTCTACAAAAAAAAGAAAATTTCTGAGATTCATCTAAATTTTTCTGAGTTTCTTTCTTGCAAATGTTTGACTTTTAGAGCTCCAAAATGACCAAATTTTTTTCTTGAAAATTTCTTTGCTTAATGTCAAAATTTCAGATTTTTTTTCTAATAAATTATTAATTTTTAGAGTTCAGAAATTACCTTTTTATTTCTTAATTTCTGGGGTTAATCCCAGCCTTTCTGAATTTTTTTCTCACAAATTTTCAACTTTTGGAGCTCAAAGGGTTTCTTGAAAATCTGAGATAAATTTCAAAATTTCTGAAGTTTTCTTGCAAATGTTTGACTTTTGGAAATTTCCTTGTGTTTCTATAAAATTTCAGAGATTTATCTAATAATTTATGTGTTTTTTTAATTTTCTTTTTTTTTGAGCTCAAAATTTTAGTTCTTTTTCCTAAAAAATTCTGAGATAAATATAACATTTTCAGTTTTTTCTTGCAAACTTTTGACTTTTGGAGCTCTGAATTTTTCTTGTCTGAAATTAATATTAAGATGTTTCATTATAAAAAACTGGAGCTGGATGTTCAGTTTGTGTCTGGGAATCGTTGCGGTTTCAAGTTAAAAATCAGGGTCAAAGTTACGCTGGTGGCTTCCTCCATCCATTACATTTAAAAATGTCTTCTTAAGCAGGAGAAATCCAATTGGACCGATTCCTCAAGCCATAATGATCCTGAAACTCCTGATTTCTCTGGACGGTGTGCGGTCGATGCCTCTAAGCTATCAAATATCCTCCTGTATAAAACCTGCACTTAGCTAATCCTTCCAGTTTAGAGGTCAAGGAGTCAAGTTCATCTCCAAACATTTCAGCTGCCGACAGAGAGACATTCGGTTGTGTTATTTTTGCGGGAGCAGCCCGGGAGTCGGGTATTGATTTGAGAATGCTGATTGGGAGCCATCACGCTGGATCTGGTTGTGTGATTTCCCGTCAACAGGACGAAGCTCTCTCCCCCTGCGGTCCTGCAGATTCCAGTGAAGGCTGGGGGCAGGGATTATCCCGGGGTTCTGCAGCGCTCGGTAAGCGCCGCGATGACTCAGTGGATAATGAGCCAGTTTGTGATGTGTGCTGCAGGGTCTCTGCCAGGTAGCGGTAATGAAGCACAGATCTCTGCAGATTTAAATCCAGCTGTTATCGCCCTGTTCTCTACTGCTTGATAGGATTTCAGTCATATCTGCGTGTAATCTGACGTCTTGCTCTCAGAAAAAACAAAAAACAAGAGATGCTGATTTCTTTCAAACAGAGTTTAGGACCCACATTAATTTAAATCCCAAATAATCCGAATATCAGCTCAACATGATAAAGTTCACATATAGAAAATCTATGTGGGACGCAGAAAATGATAAAAAAGATTATGCATTTCCTTAACCTTAAGTTCACTATTAACTTCAGTTAAACTGTTGACTGAACTAAGACTAAAATTCTGCTAAAAGAAATTTATTCTGCAACAAATTTAGCCGTAATTAGGCCTGCCATTAATTCAATAAATCTCATAATTTCATGGTAAAACAGTGTGGACAGGCATTAGAAGTGTATTTATGCGAGTTTTGACCATTCTTCCAAAAGAGCATTGATGAGGTCAGACACTGATGTTGGACCAGGAGGGCTGATTCACATTCTTCATTATTTCATTTCATCCCTATGAGGTTAAGGTTCTGTGCAGGTTAGTGAGGTTCTGTACTTAGTAATATAGTTTCTAAGCCCTGAACAGTAATGCCTGCACCAATAAAACATTTACAAACCAAAGTTCTTCAATCCTTTCTACAGTCAATTTTTGCATCTTATCTACTTTAACACATTTAATTACATGGAATTTAAGGCGAAAAAAATTTGAATGCAATTAATCACATTTTGGTTTTACATAAAAAGGTTCAGGCTGGAACCTTTGTAGTCATATGTTTCTGGTACGCCAGTAAATCTGACGCACAAGCGACATTTGCAAACAGAAGCCGCTTCTCTTTTTCAAATGGTGGTTAATTTTTGCTTGAAAGAGCAATCTGATGGGACGCTGGGAAAAACTACTGTTGTGTTTAAGTTGTGCTAACAGGAGTTAGCCTACAAGCTAAGCTAAAATAGCATCTCAATGCTAAATATGTTGCAGCAGCACAGGCAGCCCCTTGCTAACATTAGCATCCAGAGTTCAGATTTCTGAAGTTCAATGAACAATCAAGAGTCCCTGAAACTCTGTTGGCTGAATAACCTACATAGTAGATTAAAAACAATAAATAACTTTGGTGTTGAGCTTATATATGTATTTATTGAGTAATTTAGCAGTAGAAAGGGTTTTTAAAATTGAAATGTTGCTTATTTTGTCGTTCTGTTTCCAGTTATAATTTTAATCAAGACCCACCACTAATTAAACACCAACATTGAAGAAAGTCTCACAGGTGATTTAAATGTTCACATCGTCCCACACAGACACTAATGACGTTGTAAATCAGTCGGTATGATCTGCTAAACAGAAAGGATTGCAAATCGATGCCGACTCACTAGAGTGAAGGAAGAGCGCCATTTCTTTCCTTCACCTGAATCAGGCAGAGCTCATTTATATGCAGCACTGCTTGCCGTACAGTTGGTGAGGGTGAGACACTCTGACCTTTTATACCATGACAACATGCCATGCAGTTGTTGCTGCAGCTGCTTTGCAATTCATGGCTTGCCCATTAAATGCGCTGCGTGAAATAATGTCATCAGGTTTCTGTAATTAGCGGCAACGAGAACACGAACAATAGCTGCAGTCGCACCTCATCACCGGCTAAAGCCAGACGGCTCCTTCCACACTTTGCAGTTTGGTCTCATTAGCTCGCCGTACGAGAGACGTGGTAGATAGAATAATTTATAACATTTCTGACAAAAAAAATATGAAAATCTGTGATTAATCTCAAATTTTCCAGTAAAAGCAAGGACATTTTAGAGTTTGAAAAGTTTAAAATTTACTATAAATAAAACAAGGATATTTCTGAGCTCCAAAAGTAAAAAAAAAATTATGAATTTTTTTTTTTTTTTTTTTTTTTTAAAATTTTTTAAAAAAAAAAAATTTAAATATTTTCTTTTTAAAAAAAAAAAAAATTTCACA
>NW_015112821.1:170223-180991 GCF_001443285.1 Poecilia latipinna
CCGTGGTAGATAAAATAATTTATAACATTTCTGACAAAAAAAATATGAAAATCTGTGATTAATCTCAAATTTTCCAGTAAAAGCAAGGACATTTTAGAGTTTGAAAAATTTAAAATTTTCTAAAAAAAAAAAAAAGATTTTTCTGAGGCCCAAAAATAAAAAAAAAATTATGAATTTTTTTTTTTTTTTTTTTTTTTTATGAAATTTTCTAGAATAAAAAACCTGGAAATTTCCTAGTTTGAAAAATCGAAAAATTTCCAATGTTGCAAAGTCAGATTAAAGTCAGAAATTGTATTAAAAGAAAAAAAACTGAAATTCCTTTAAAGTTGTAACAGTGAAAAATTTTCCAATTCTGGAAATTTTCAGAACTTCCGAGTTTTTTTGTTTTGCTTTGTTTTTTAGAGAAAATTTGCTGTAAAATGATTAAATTTTTTTTTTTATTAATCTCAGAAATTTCCTAGAAAAATAAAGAGATTACCGAGTTTGAACAGTAAAAATTTTCTGGACAACAATAAAATTTTTAGATTATTTTTAGGTGGAAAAAAACGTGGAAATTTCTGAGTTTGAAAAGTCAAAAAATTGAAATAAAAAACAAGAACGTTTTAAGATTAGTTTCAGAATTTTTCTAGAAAGAAGACATTTATTTTCTGAAAAAAAGTTTAGAGATTTTTGAAATTTTATAAACTTGGAAAAAGTCACAAATTTCCCCTTTTTGGAAATTTCTGGGTTTCAAAAGTGTTAAATTTTCTACTTTTCAAACTCAACTTCCTTGTTTTTTCTAGAAATTTTCTGAACTTAATCTAAAAATTTCAGAGTTTTTTGACGTAAATCAACTCCTTTTCTCCTCTTGTACCTCTAACGGCCCTGGTACGCCGCCATGTGTTTCTGCTAAAGCAGCAGCGTTCGTTTCTTCTTCAGCTCCTGCTGCCGGCTGAGACAGCCGCCTGCTGCCTAAACACTTCCAAACACGGCGCAATATGCATGACTGCGGCTGCACGGGTGTCACTTACGGCCAGAAAAAGTCGGTGAAATGACTTGTAAATGGAGATAGCACATTATGGAGGGCGATCTCTGAGGTTACATGCTCCGCTGCTCCTGTTGGCCTTTTGCTGATTTAAATCGAACAGTCAATCTTTTGTGTCCACTCATGCTAAAAAGACAAAATCCTTTATTTTGTCGTCCCATCTTCAGCACCAACAAGAGTGGAGAAAATCTCCTTTTAAAGTAAATATCTCATTACTTTTTTTAAAGAATCTGCATATTAGTCTGGACGTCATTTCATGCTTGACCACCGTGTCGCCACAGATGTAAGCAGAAATGACAGAAAGATGTGTTAGAAAAGCAAAAAATAATGGCTTGTTTTTGTTTCATTTGAAGTGCTGATGTTTGAAGCACCTTCAATCTTTTCACACCTTCAACAAATGCTGCAGATGCAAGAAAAGCTTTTTACATCTGTTCATTTTGCAAATGCACATAAATAACTTTGTTTAAAAAGTTAATTATAAGAAACACACAGTTATAATAAAAATGCTCTCAGACCAAACTTCTCTACTCTGGAAGGAAACCCAAAATGTTCAAAGGCAACGCTGCCAAATACTGAGAAAAAGTAAGTACATTTCTGATTTATAACATATACGTTCATTGTTTTGATATTTAGTAAAACAAAAGTAATTTAGCTTGTTTCAAGTGAATAATTCCTTAATATTGATGGAAAAAGTACGAGTTCCACTGGCATTTATTTTACCTAAACTTTAAGAATTATTGACTCCAATCTTGCTGAAAAGTTATTTGTAAGTTAGTTTTGTCTTATTTTAACTGTATTTAGATATTTGCAATAGAAAATTAGACCAAAAGTACTTGGTAGATTTAGTGTTTTTGAAGTAAACAAGAGACATTTTGTCTAATTTAACTACAAAGTAGTTTGTACACTGTTGCCTTGCAGCAAAGTCTTTCTACATCCAGATTGATGGTTCTCCATGTGCATTACTGAGTTCTCCAAAGGTACTCCAGCTTCCTCCCCAAAAAACTTGCTGCAGTTATGAGTTTATGCCATCAGGTGACAGAATTGAACTGTTAAGTGGGATTAGGAGGTAAACGTGTCAAAATAATTCATGAAATGTTTTCTATCAATTCTAATTTATTTGAAATATACTTGTGTATGCAGTTTTTGGCAGTATACGGTTTAATCCAATGTGGAGGGTTTTGTCTCAAAGTTTTCATGTGTCATTATACACAAATATCCGTTCAAACAAAAACGTGACCAGCTTTTTATCTACTGCTAATATTAGCTAGCTAGAGCTAACGCCATTAGCAAGAGCTGGGTTTGACGTCAAGCTCGAGGTAGCGGGACAATTTCAACATGGCGACATCGCTCATAAACACTGCTTGCAGTACCTCCTGAAAACAATTTAAGATTTAATTTCTATTATCAAACACTACTTTTTAACTATTTTTTCAGTTTGTAGTCGTTTGATTTTATGGAAACTCTTACTTGCGTGTCTTGTAAAATAAACAAGACAAACTGTTAATGTGAGGAGCGGCCATATTGAAACGCAAAGTCAGCCTTACTAGTAATAACTGGGAAGAGTCGGGAGTTCCTCCCAGTTTCCCAGTGGGAAATCCGACTTCAGAGGGAGGTCGAGTTGATTTTTTTCCCACTCAGAAGTTGGAATTTCCCAGTTTCCAGAACAACTAGAACGCAGCATTACACCAGTAGGGAGAGCTAACACAATTAGCAGGAAGGAGCTAATGCAAACTCAAAACAAATTGACAGATATTTTTAAAATAACAGAGCATCTTAAAGTCTTTGTAAAACATCACTCTAATATATTTGAGGAAATATTCTGATCCCAGTGCTTACCGTAAACAGTTTGCGTTAGAAACCAGAGCTGGTTGCCGCATCGGCTCTTATTCTGGGTTGACATTTCCAAGTAGCAGCCAGCCGAACAAACACACCGGCTTTTTCGACCGAATTTCTTCTCTTCGTCTGTTCAATCCTTCTCGTTTTCATTTATTCTTACATTGCCTTCTATTTCAATATACTCAGGTTTAAACTGAAAGGGGTAAATGTCACTCAACGCGCGAAAATTACGGTTCTGTCTACGTGCTACCTAGCATAACTCATCTACCCAGAATGCATTGCAGCATAAACAACATTGCGACGTCCGTGTGACGAGACATATTTTAACTACATGAAAAACAAATGCTCTACAGCATTTTGACTGTTGTTTTTACATTACATTTTTTTTCTCTTATTAATCAAAAGTCTCTTCTTCTTCTTCTGCTCCTTCTTCTTCTTCTTCTTCTTCTTCTTCTTCTTCTTCTTCTTCCTCTTCTAGATTTTAATGGCGACTAGCAAATAACATGGAACTTCTACTGCTTTTCACACATCTTATGTGACTATAAAACAGTGTAGCGACCAAAAACAGAAAAAGTTTAATCTGATTTGAAATCTGTGACAAATTAATTCTGCTTTCCATTGTATTTGAAAAACACTGACTAATAATGACAACCTAATTTGTTGCCTTGAGCAGAAGAGAATATTTAAGCATCTGATGCTGTGAAAAATGAGCCATTTCTGAGCTGAATTTGATGGAAAGTGATTCAGCCTGATTCATCAGGCCATGATTAATTTAAACAACCTTAAAAAGAGAGGAACATGATTCTGTCAGCGAGGGGACAGAATGATCCCGACTAAAGCTTCGATACTGAAGCCGTCAGACACAATTAGTTGTTTTTCTCCCACAAAAAAATCTAACTAAGCATCAACCAAAATGCTCCCACTGGATTTAAACACCAGCAGGGATACAGCTTTAAATAAAAATCATATATGTATTGGATTAATGCATGTTTGTCATGTTTTCCCAACATCTGCATGTGCACTTGAGATGTGCATTTTCAAAAAGGCCAAAAGGTCGTTTCCATATGCACTTTGTGATGCACCGCTGGGAGAAAAGGTTGGAGGGAAATTAATTCCCACACACTTCTTCCAGCGCAGTTAATGAAAAAGGCTTCAGTGGTCGACCTTTAAAAGCACAATATTCACATATTTTAATGCCACAGTTATCCAGCATTTCATTCTTGTATGTTGGTACTGAAGGAACAGAATGGGGAAGTATTTTTTACATAACTTTTTGCAGTTTGATTTCATTTTTTTATCATAACAATGACAATATTACAAAAGAGAATCAGAAAGAAAAAATCTGACTTTTTTTCTCAGAATAAGAATCATTTAGATTGTTCTTGCAGACAAATCTAGTCTTAAAACTCAAATATAAGAAATAAATTTGTGACAAGCTTCCAGTGTAGATAAAGAGCCTGTTTACCAATCTCATAACAAGAAGGAGACAGTTATGGGATTAATGGGATTATAACTTGTTAGTATATTAAGCAGATGCTAACAACATATTTGACATGCACCTAAGAATACATTGGTTTTGAGATAGATGGACACAGAATTAGAAATTTGAGAAAAAAATTCAATATTCTGAGATTAAGTGCCAACGTTGCATGATTTCGTAAATAATGACAATTTAATGCAATGTTGGCATTTTTAATGGACTTTCAATGCATCTTTTAGAGCAACTTTGGATTAAAAGTGTCATTATTTACTGAATGACACTTCATGACAACTGTCATAGACATTCATAAAGACTCGTTCATGTTTATGACAGATGTTATGTCATGTTTATGACAGTGTCATGTCAGTCTTATGCACACCCCTTCAAATAAAGTGTCACCGAATTTTGAGAAAAAAGTTAAAACTTTGAGATTAAAATCTGAATTCTGAGATTGAAGTCAGAATTTTGTGATAAAACTCCGAACTTTTAGATTAGAGTCAGAATAATGGGAGGCCAAAATCAGAATTCTGAGAAAATGTCAATTTTGAGGAAAAAAAAAAAAAATCTAAATTTCATTTCTTTTCTTCAGTGGCCTTTATCCTCTTCCATAAAATAAATACAAGAACTGAATCAGCTGGATAAATATTTTTAATCTCAGTTTTATGTCCGAGAAAAAAAAAAAACAATGCTGAGCTTCAGTGGCACAAAAATATAAATCTTCTCATGAACCCAAACATTATTCACCAATTAACAGTAATTATATTAAGTTGCTGCAGCCATTTCTGCGGTAAAAACACCCTCGTTAGTCTCTTTAGTCCGTGGAGGAGGAAGTGCGAGTCGAAACATGAATGCTAAAATAAAATCCAAGCCTCAGCCGGGTTCTTCTGACACCTCCGATTCACCGGAGCATGAGAGTGACGGAGGCGACCAGAGGCAGCAGGAGGTCAGAGCGCACACGGCCGCCTCCCGAGGTGAGCGTCGCCCCATACTGATCCAGGAGCTGCAGGGCCACGCCGTTGGTCCACCCAAAGCCCAGCTGCAGCAGGAGGAGAGGAGGGATGAGGGGAGAGACGCAGCAGCAGCAGCAGCGTTAGTGTTGCTTCTATTTTTATAAAGAGCATCAGACAGACAGGCAGCCAGAGACGTGCTGCTCAGTCACAAACGCCTCAAACGCGACTTGTTTTCATTAACTAGCTACAGGGAAAAGAAGATGGCGCCACGTTTAGTTATTATTAAATATTTCAGAATATTATAAAGACCTGGATCGGCGCTTGTGTTCCCAGGGCCTTGATTTTTGAAAAAGAAAAACAAAGCGATGGTATTAGCCACTGAAAAATTCAAAATTGCAGCCATTTTTCAAAATGGCCACTATGGTTGTCATGGAGGATGTTTCTGCACTAAATTTGAATACCTTTAACTGAGCCCACAGAAATCATATTTACTGATCAATTTACATTTTTCAAGATGGCCACCATGGGACATGGAAAATGTATTTTAGCACTAAATTTGCCATCGTAGATGAATTCATTTGGTGCTAAATCTTTCATAATTGGGCACCAAATTAGCAATTATATTATAATTTTTTAACTTTTCAAGATGGCCACCATGGTTGTTATGGAAAATGTATTTTTGCACTAAATTTGCCAATATTTATCACAAATTAATACTTCTGGTGTCAAATAATTCATAATTGGGCCCATAGACTTGACTTTTACTGATCATTTTTAATTTTTTCAAAATGGCCACCACCACAGTTGTTATGGAAAATTTACTTCTGAAGGTAACAGATACCCAATGGTGCTGTAAAATAATAAAAGTGCCCGGAAAATAAATAATACTCCCCCTTTAAATAAAATAATAAACATAAATCCAACCTCAGGTCTAACTCTTCAAAGTAAGACCTTCTCTTCAGTGTTTCTTAGTTCATTGACATTTTCAGTCATTTTGTTCTGGACTTAATGTATTAATTTATTAATGATCCAGTTTGTACGAATATTCAGCTGTCAGATTATTAGAGTCCTGTTTGTCTTTTGAAAACTTTGAAACAGAAACGTTCATGGTCAATTTAAAACTCATATAGCTGCAAAACAAGTCCAAACCATCACACCTCCACCACCATGCTTCACAGTTAGCATGTGGTACTGAGCATTGGAGCCAGGAGATGTATAATAATAATAATAATAATAATAATAATAATAATAATAATAATAATTTTGGGACACTCGAAGACGAGATTGTCCCAAAAGCTGCAATTCTTCCCCACCTTTCCCACCACATTTCGTCCTTCCACTCAATTTTCCTTTTAAAATGTTTTGATTTTACAACCAGCTTCTTCAGCAATGACATTTTAAGGCTTCCTTTCCTTTCAGAGTGTTTTCTAAACATCTGTCCTGTCAGCCATCTTCCCTATTTTTGTGTTTTTATTAGATTTTTATTTGAGTTATTTTCCTTCCCTTCCACCTTTACGCACTGCTTTGTGTTGGATCAATTCATAAAGCTCAAGTAAAATACAGTGAATTGTTGGAAACAGAAAGAGGGAGTCACCTGAACTTCGTACTCTCCACCTCCGCCTGGTTTTCCGTCTCCGTTCACGTCGTACTGTTGGGGCGGAGACGAATGTTACACGGTGCGTCATCTGAGCGCGATCTGAGCAGTGAAGCAGCACACTCACCTTTTCAAACATGGCTTCGTATTCCTGATAGGCCCGCCAGTTTGTTTTGATCCAGCGCTGCGCCAGATCAAACGCCAGCTTCTTTCCCTCCTCTGAAGACAGTTTGGACAAACCTGGAAAAGCAAAATCTCTCCTTTTTTTAACATAAAACACTATATTTTACCTTAATTCCTGGTTATTTTTACAACAATGTAGCACACAAAAACCTCAGAATACAAGACAGCAGGAGAGATTTAGTTTTTTATGGCCCAGTGGTGCTTTTTTTTTCTGATCCAATCTGTTACCTGATTTCAATGCAGGTGAGCATGTATTTCACTTCATGAACACCAAACTGAAAGGAAAAAAATCCCCCGAAGCAAGAAGAAAATAGAGAGAGCTGCTACACAGGCTCCATCAGAGCATCACTGAGGAAGATGCCAGATAAAAAAAATATGACAGGAAACGATCCCTCCAGCTGTGTGTCTGATGCGAATGTAATAAACACCTTTAAATGGAAACCAAGTGTGATGAATCAAGACCTAAAAGTGGGAGGTTTGGTCGTTTTTCTACCAAAAACAGCTTAAATATTTATTTTTCCTAATTTTTTTAGTACAAATCCAAAAGAAAATGAATCACATAATCTGAATTTGCTTCATGAAGTCCCCCCATGGTTTCAGGAAGTTCTTGTTTTTATTTAGTTTTATGTTTTTTTGTGCTTCCCACCTTCGATGAGCATGTGCTGCAGAGGCGGCCAGGCGTTGGGATAGTCCCACTGCTGCCCAGAGTCCCTCAGTGACGTCGGCACGCCGTTGGGGAAGTCCAGAGCGCCGCTCGCCTGTGCAGGAAGAAAACGAGAGGCGAAAAAGCGTTGCGGTGCGACAGTGCCATCTGCTGGCGCAACCGGGAATCGCCCAGAAAGAAACCGTTGCACTTTTCAAGCTGCAAAAAAAATCTAAACTTCTGATTTTAGTGTGAAAAAAACTGAGATCCAAATAGATGTTAAGAGTTAATGTGACCTTTAACCTCCATGAAAATAAAACCTGAACTCCTCTAACAAGGCTTTTTCTTCTTAAAACTTAATGATCAGCTTCTCATTTTCACATATCAAGATTATGAATGTTGTGAATGTACTGACTGGATCCATTAACAAACAGATAAAATATTAATAAATAGTTTTTTCTGTATTGAATAAACACTTCTTAACATTTAATAACACTGAACATCTCAGGATTTCACCATTTTATGATTGTTTTGCAATCAAAGTTACTGATCTGTGGAGAAATTTTGCAATATTTGCACTTAAGTAAGACAGTAAATGGCTAATAAAAGATCATAAAAATAAACCAGCTTCTATAGCTTTCTGGGATAATATTTTTAGTAATATTTGCTGGAAATATGTTTAGTTGTTGCAGAAAAAATAGTTAATAACTAAAATGTTTTGAGATTCTGCATAGATGTAATTCTGTTAATTGTTTCCATTTTGCCACAACTCTGAGGAAAGCATCGCTCATCTTTTCTGGGACTGCTCTGATGTTAAAATGTTGTGGAAAGATATTTTTTAATTTCTAAAAAGAACATTGAAAATAGACACACCGTTCAACTTTACAAATTATATTATGTGGTTTGTCCTGTTTGAACACTCCATAAAAGCAAAATTTGGTATAAACCTGTAAATTTATCAAGCTAAAACCAAAGCTTAATGCATTTTTTGCCTATTTATTGTCATATTTGTATTTTTTAAAGTACTGTACTAATATATCAGCTTTAAAGTCTCAATTTGTGCTGAATTTCTAACAAAATCTGCCAAAAGTTTTGCATTTTTCATTTTTGTGGTTGTAATTTTTGCTCTCTTGCTACTTATTTTCATTCCATTCTTCTAATTTGATGCACATATTTTGTCTAAATTAAGTAAAAAATAATAAGAAAGGCCAAGGCAGCAGTGAAGTAGAAGTGAGAAATACTGCCCCCTACAGGTGGGAGTTAGCGATTATTTAAACCCAATTTTTACGACTATTTGAGGAATATTTGTAATAAACACACAATTTTTAATTTTGTTGTGCTTTTTTCCACTGTTATAAAAAATTATGTTTCTGATTAAAGAATTAGTGCAAAAAGCTGCGAGAATATGTTTATTTCACGTGAATTTTGGCAAGTGAAAGTAAAAGCTGCTGCCAAAAAAAAAAGTATTTGGTAAAAATTTACTCAAGAACTGATCAAATTATCAATCATTTGATATTTAAAAATTACATCATCAGATGGACCAAAATGTAAAGTTAAGTGGAAATTTTGGTATTTGGTAAAATGAAAATAATTCATAAAAGTAACAAAAAAATAAATAAAATCAGGCGAAAGAAAATGTTTCAAATCAGATTTTTTTCAATAAAAAACTCATGAAACTTTAACAGAAACTGCAGGTGTCTGGTGAATCTTTGTTTAAAACATGTTTGTTTTTTATTCAGTGTGTAGAAAATTCAGAAATTTTACTCAAGTAAGAGTAGAAATACTTCATAATAAAAGTACAGCGCAGTAAAAATACTTGTAAAAGTAGATTTTTTCCAAAAGGTTACTAGAGTAAAGGTAACTATTTAAAACCCAACTCTGAATATGATAAACTTCGTTTTTATCCACCAATAAAATATAAAAACATAAAAGTATTTAATGTTTGACTGCAGAGTGAAGCGTCCCACCTTCAGGTACTGCAGCGCCTTCTCCCCCATGTAGGGCTGGGAGAAGCACTGGGCCCAGACGGGCGCCAGGTTGGATGCGTAGAAGGCAAAATGCCTGGAGTTGGTCAGCAGGTTGTAGTCGAACCAGGCTCCCCTCTCTGCGTCCCACAGCAGCGCCTCCATCGCCTGCATCCTGCGCGCCACCGCTTGCTCATACAGAGCAGCCGATTCATTGTTACCTGTCGCAGAACGGCATCGTCATGCAGAAGCAAAATGACAATAATTCATTGAAGTAACAAAAAAATAACAAAATCAGGAAAAAGAAAATGTTTCCAAATAAGTTTCTTTCAATAGAAAACTGAAGAAACTTAACAAAAACTGCAGGTGTGTGTCTGAGTCTGGTGAAATTATGGTTAAAACATGCTTGTCGGTAGAGAATCCAACAATTTTACTCAAAATTTGCTAGAAAAATAAACTCCAAAATTTTTATATTTCTGAGTTTGAAAAAATTGCTAGGAAAAATGCAGAAATTTCTGAGTTTGAAAAGTTAAAAAATTGGTAGAAAAAAAATATAAAAAATTTTAGAATAATCTCAGAAATTTTCTCCAAAAATCAATAAAATTTCTGGGTTTGAAAAATTGGATATTTGCTTGAAAATAACTCAATTTTTAAATTGATCTCAGAATGGTTTTGTTTTTTGTTAGGTTTTGTTTTTTTTTTTTTTAGAAAAAAACAAAAAGAAAATTTCTAAGCTTGAAAAGAACAGCAGAAATTAAAAATTAGTCTCAGAAATTTCAGATTTAAAAAATTTGAAAATTAGCTAGAAAAAAAAACCTCCCACATACTGAGATTTAAACTGGAAAATTTCTAGAAAAAAATTTAGGAAATTTTAGAGTTTCAAAAGTCAAAAATGTTCAACTTTTGTTCTTCATTCAGTGAAGTTACTGACACTGCGTGTAAAATCCAGACATTTTTCTCCAGTAAAACTAAAAAGTACAGCATACTAAAATATTCTTAAAAGTACTTTTTATTATTATTTTATATATATATATATTTTTTTTTTTTTTTTTTTTTTTATTTTTTTTAAAAAAAATAAATTGCTGATTTTTTGG
>NW_015112821.1:184329-184881 GCF_001443285.1 Poecilia latipinna
ATAAAAAGTACAGCATACTAAAATATTTTTAAAAGTTCTTTTTTTTTTTTTTTTTTATTTATATATTTTTTTTTTTTTTTTTTTTTTTTTTTAAGTTACTCAAGTAAATGTAACTGTCGATCTTTGTGCAACACCAGCTGGGAGCTGAAAGCTCAGTGGAGGTCAGAGGTCAGAGGTCAGAGTCTCACCCAGCAGCCGGTGGAAAGAGGCCAGGAGTCTCTCGTTGCGGCACAGCAGGGCGTTGAGGTCGACAGGGAGGATCTGGCTGGTCCGCGTGTCTCTGAGCGTCCCGTCGTTCTGGCCGGTGGAGTTTATGAACCAGCGGGACGTGAAGTCCCAGCCGGACTCGGCGCCGGCCTTCAGATCCATGTACAGCCGCTGCCTTAGCTCTGCAGAGAGAGAGAGAGGGGAGGGGAGGGGGGGGGGGAGAGAGGGGGGGGGAGAGGGGGAGAGAGAGAGGGGGGGGGGGGGGGGGGGAGAGAGAGAGGGGGGAGAGAGAGAGGGGGGGAGAGGGAGAGAGAGAGAGAGAGGGGGGGGGAGACACACACACAC
>NW_015112821.1:188077-202905 GCF_001443285.1 Poecilia latipinna
AGGGAGGGAGGGGAGAGAGAGAGAGAGGGAGAGAGGGAGAGAGAGGGGGCGAGAGAGAGAGAGAGAGGAGGAGAGGGAGGGAGGGAGGGGAGAGAGAGAGAGAGGGAGAGAGGGAGAGAGAGGGGGCGAGAGAGAGAGAGAGAGGAGGAGAGGGAGGGAGGGAGGGGAGAGAGAGAGAGGGGGAGAGAGGGAGAGAGAGAGAGAGAGGGGCGGGGAAACATTCACACATCCAGTATGAGTTTACTACACAGCCATCGCTCCGCTGCTACAGGGAAATTACAACCAGGCCGTTTTAGAAAGGAAGAGGAAATTTCAAACAAAACAACTCAGAAAGTTTCAGATTAATCCCAGAATTTTTTTAGAGAAAACAAAGGAACAGAATAGGTGAAAATTTGGTAGAAAAAATAGTTAAAAAAATTTAGATTAATCTCACAACATGTCTAGAAAATACAAAGAAATATCAGAGTTTGAAATTATCTGCAATAAAAAACTCTGAAATTTTGACATAAATCTAAGAATTTTTTTACAAAAGAAAAAAAAAACAGAATTTCTGAACTCCAAACTTGCTATAAACAAAAACTCAGAAAATCTCTAGAAAAGTTGTTCTTGACAATTTTTGATTTTCAAACTTTTTTTTCCTAAGTTTTTTTTTCTAGAAAAATTAGAGTTTTTTCAAACAAATGTTTGACTTTCCAGACTCAGAAATATCCAGGGTTAGTCTAGAAAATTTCTAAGGCTGGAGTTGTTGTTTAAAGTAAATTTTAGACTTTTGGAGTTCAGACATTTTCTCTTTTTTTCTAGAAAATTTATTAAATTAATCTAATAATTTCTGATTTTTATTCTGACAGTTTTCCTCCCTTTCTATTAACTATATCTACACTTTTAATAAACTTTTAGAGAAATGAAAGGCAGTTTTATCTCTGTTCTGCAATTTAAGTATAAAAAGCAAAAATGTCTATTCTGAGGAAGAGGAATAATAGTTTTAATAATTTATTACCATCGGAGAGTCCTTCAGCTAATTCCAGATCGTCTGTGTACGATTCAGGCCTGGAAGCAGAAACAACTTAATGTGGGTAAAAATGCAGATTATTTTGTTTTTTTAATTTTACTGCTTAAAATCTGGAAGATCAAAGTTTTTCTTTCCTTTAAATTTTCTAAGTAAATCTAGGAAGTTTATGAATTTTCCACATCTCAAACATTTCTGAGATTAATCTGAAAAGAAATTTCCTTGTTCCTCAGAAAGGAACATTCTGAGCTGTAAAAATAAAAAAAACTGCAAGAAAAATTTACACTTTTTAATTTAACTCATAAATGTTCTTTATTTTTTCCAGTAAATAGTTTCTCACAAACTCAGATATTGCCATCTTTTTTTAGAACATTTCTGAGATTAATCTCAATATTTCTAGGTTTTTTTGTTTGTTTGTTTTTTAGTAAAATTTCAACTGTTCAAACTCAGAAATTTTCTTATTTTTACCACACATTTCTGTGATTAACCTCAAAGTTTGAGCATATTACACTTTTGTGACTTTTCAAATTCAGAAATTTTCTTATTTTTTCCAAGAACATTTAAGGTTAATCTCAAAATTTTTCAATTTTTTTCTAGCAAGTTTCCTAATTTTTTTTTAGAAAATGAGATTTACGATTTCTACTTTTTCAACTAATTTTTTTACTTTTCAAACATAGACATTTTCTCTTTTTATGGAATATTTCTGACAATCTAAAAAAAACAACAATTCAAGCAAATGTTCCGCTGTTCAAACTTAGAAATTCCCTTTATTCTTTCTGAAAAAAATGTCTGAGTTTGTGGGAGACATTTCCTTTCTGATGCTAATAAATCACTGTAAGCTGTTTTGATTTGATTAATACAATCATATTTAAGTAAACAAATGCTATTTTATAGTTTCTAGTCTAGAGAGCCATATAAAAAAGACTTTGGCAGAAGTTTGAAATTAGTTCCTCCGTTACCTGGGCAGGTCCGCCTCTACGTTGAACCGGTTCAGAACGTGTTCTGACCCGGTTGCCGTCACAGTTATTGAACGGTTCTGCATCCAGAACCGGTACTCCGTCTCTAGAATCGGTAGAGCTGCGCTAAAAATCAACGGAAGGGGGCATGTAAGTGGAGAGCAGCCTCAAATGTGACGGCGCCATTTTGTTTTTAGTAATGGCTTCCTGTAGAAAAATCACCGGAGGAATTGCTGGTTGCCGGTTGCTCCGTAGTAGCTCTCTGCCATCAGCGGCAGGAAGGGGGGCTGGCTGCGCCGCTCGTAGTAAACCCGCCCGCCGTTGGGAACGAACCCGTATCTGAGGGACAATCACAAGAAATTTACTATTCTATTAAATCTTAAAAATGTCTCTGGATCAGGGGTCGACTTAACCGAATATCTTCAGTCTTTGACATTATTTATTTATTTATTTCATGTTTGTTACGACAGAGTATTGGGGCTATATTCTAAGAAAATGAATGAAATTACGAGAATAAAGCTGAAATAATACTAGAAAAAGTTGTACTGTGAGAATACAGTTGTAAAGATGTGTGAAATCTGTCAGAAATGACAGATGGGCGTCAGATGTTTCCGTCGCCTTTTATAAAATATCACAGCACAAGAAAGCATAGCCAAACAAAAAAATAATATTAAAATAATATGAGAATGCAAAATAATACAAGAATAAATTTGTGATATTACGAGAACAAAATCAAAATAATACTAAGACTAACTATTATTATTATTATTATTATTATTATTATTATTATTATTATTATTATTTTATTTTCTTTGTGTGAGAGGAGAGTCCTGATTGGCTGTTGTAATTACTCCATTGTATTTTAATAAAAGATGAGGAAAAAGTCTGACGGTCATCCTTTATTTTGACAGATTACACACACACAGACAGTTTCAACTTTACACACAGAGATAATTAAATCAGTTAATATAAGTCTGCCGACTTCTAATCACATCAATTAGTGAAATTTTACCCGAGTTCGGCTTGATGATGAAGAGATGTGGGTTGTCTGTTCAGCTTGTTGAATAAAAAGTAAACAAAATAGAAATGGAATAAAGTTTCATTATTAAGTTAAAAACTGATGGGTAAAAATAGATTATGGCGGGATTTTTTGTCAAAATGTTAGTCAAAAATGACGGGGAAAAAAAAAAACAAGCTAGCGCGACCTAAGCTCAGGCGAACCCCGTTGCCATGGAAACCAAACTTCTGAACGAACTTCCGGCGGTCTTTCATACCTTTCGACCAAGCAGAGGAAGTTCTGAATCATGCCGTATGCCGTTTCCGTCATCTCCGACAGAATGAGCCCGTTGATGACCCAATAGGAGTCCCTGTTGGATGTGAGGGGAGCGTCCTGATTGGCTGATGAGGTCAGAACGGTCAAATTGACGGCAGTGATTGGTCAAACTGCTGGCTCACCAGTAGTAGAGCTCCCTGAAGCGGCCGCCAGGAACCACGACCGGATGTGGGGTGAAAATCTGAGAGTAGAGCTCAGGATGGTCTTTGACACTGGTTTGTATCTGGAGGAGAGATTTGTTCTCTTGAATAATCCCTCATTTCTTTACATCTGCTGCACGTGGAGTCCATCACGGTATTTATCGGGATTAAAACGATTAATCCCAATTTAAAACATTTTGGGATGAAATGTGGAAGAGTTAAATCGGATTAAACACTTTTGCAGGTTCCTGAGTGTGAAAACATGCTAACCTCGCTAAAGCGCGTTTACTAAGGGTGAAACTGTAACTCATCTGGGTGAAGAAGCTGGAAATCGTCACCTTTCTGCCCAGGGATTTCCACAGGCCGTGAATCTGCTCCGCCCACAGCCGCAGCTTCTCGTCTGCGATTCCACTCAGGAACCGCGGCCTGCCACAAAAAGACACGTCACCTGTTAACTGCTACAAAATGCACAGATCTGTACGGAAGACAATTTGAGTCACTGTAAAAAATAATAAAAAAAAAGAATTCAGAGTTTTTCCTAAGAATTCTATTTTGTTTTCCTCAAAATTCTGACTTTTTTTCTTAGAACTCAATTTCTGTTTTGCAGAATTCTGATTTCCCCCCAAAGTTCTGACTTGAATTTTGACTCTTTCAAAAAATTTGACTTTTTTTCTTAGAATTATTTTTTTTTCTCAGAATTCTGATACCCCCACCCCCTCAAAATTCTTATTTAATCTCAGAATTCTAACTTTTTGAACTTTTGACTTTTTATCTCTAAATTCTGACTTTTTTCTTAGAATTAATTTTCTAAAAATGGTGATTTTAAATATCAAAATTCTGCTTTTAGTCCCAGAATTCAGAATTTTTTTCTCAGAATTTTGACTACAATCACAGAATTCTGACATTTTTGTCTCAGAATCAGAATTGTTTAAATTGTTAATGCTCTATCAATCAAATCTAGCAGGTAAATTTGGAACATATACATATATGCATATATACACATGAAAAAAACAACTATATGATTATAGTTATATAATCATATTAGGGATGTTTGGCTACTTATTCAGATTTTGACATAGTTGCCAAAGAATTTGAATTCTGAAATTAGAGTATTTTATTGAAACGTTTTTATTTTTTGGCCCTAATTCTGTTCCGTAGGCCTGAGTGGAACAGCTTGAACTCACTTCTCCTGCCAGTCGGTCGGCGTCCACGTCTCAAACTCTGTGCCCAGTTTGTCAAAGTTTGCCTCCAGGAACTCCTCAAGCTTCGTTTTTGGGATGCTGGAGTTCAGCCACTCGTTTAAGAGCGTTTGAAAAGCCGCCAAAACTTCACCTGTGTAAGATTTTTTTTTAAAAAAGAAGAAAAGCAGGAATCGTGGATGTGTAATCAAAACATTTTTATAGACTCACCAGGAGGCGACTTCAGCTTCATGTCTACAAAGTGTTTGTCATCGTTGAACAGCTTTGCTTCCTGCATGTGATGCAGGATGGGGCCTGAGCAGTAGATTTCACTGAAACAAGGAGGTGAAACCATTAAGAAACTCCAACTAGAACATAATAAACCCCAGTGGGACAATAAATAGGCAAACCGGGTTAAAGGTTGACGTAACAAATTGAAATAAAATTACTAAAACTTTCTATTTCAAGCAGATTTTCTGAAAAAAAAAAAACAAACAAAAAAAACCAAACATATTTTGTCAAGTTAGAAACAAGAAAATGTTGCGAGTTTCATTGGAATATTATGTGATTTACTGGTAAATTAAGCATACACTTAAATATATACATATTTTATGAAGTACAAATACTTTTATTTCACTTTGACTCACAGCAAGAAAGTGCCTAAAATTCAGTTTCTCATAAAATGTAAATATCACATAAAACAAAAAAGACAAAAATGATTTTTTTGTAGAAAAATAAACATGTTTTTGTAGTTTTTCCATTTTCTGTCATAGAATAATTGGATTAAATTTCTACAACAAAATGACACAAAAAGTACCATCCATCCATCCATTTTCTGTACACCCTTGTCCTTTAGTGGGGTCGGAGGGTTGCTGGTGCCTACCTCCAGCTAACGTTCCGGGCGAGAACAAAAAGTACCATATATATAATGTTAGTTTTTCTTGTCTTTGTTGGAAACCATGCTCTTTATATACAAAATTACATCAACATCTCATAGAAGAAAATGTATCCATCTTATTTTTGCAAACATTTCCAAGTTTTTGTTTTAAAATATAAAAATAATCTAGAAATAAAATTGTTTTTTTTTTGGCTCTAAATTGATTTTATTTTGGTGGACTGAGGGAAATAAATGATTAAGGTTTCAGACAGCTGATGTAGGGGAAGAATAAGCCACATCAGGGCAGTCTGCAGAATATCAAAGCCTTTTAATGGAAAGTTTAGTGGAAGGAAAAAGAGTAATCCAAAAAAGGTAAACACATTCAAGAGAATCAAACTGCTAATGGGGTCAAAAAGGATTTGCAAACAATAATATATTTTATGTTGTAAATGCAGAAGTAAATTACAAATCCATTGTTTACTTTGACTTATCTGTAAAAATGTCATAAAGCTAATCTGTTGAACATGACATTTTCTAATTATGTAACCCAACCTTTGAACCAACTCATGTAGGATTGACAGGCTTTAAAATCACAATGACACAGCATTGTTACCATTTTTATTTATGGAAGTTGTGTTTTGTTTTTTATGTAGCTCCAGGTAAGAAGTTTGAATTTCAAGATGGCGACTAATCACTGCAAATACTTTTTGCAGCAGTTCTAAATATTTTATGGTTTATGTTTTGTAAGCAAACACTTTCAATTTTCTCTTATATCTACAGGGACTACATGCAACACTGACTTTAGACGCACTTTTACATGTTTCCACCACATCCTTCTACTGCTGAGGTGAGGAGCAGCCATATTGAAACACAAAGTCAGCCTGAAATCATAACTGGTGTTGCTCCCAGTTTCCCAGTAGGAAATCTGGCTTCTGAGAGCGTTCCAGATGATTTTTCTAACTCAAAAGTCAGAATTTTCAACTTGTCCATATTTTTATCTAGTAGTTTTGCACCACCCCTTGGAAGACGCTGCCCTGGGCAACTGCCATATGAACATGCACATATGAAAACCCAACAATAGGAGTCAAAATTTCTGACCAACCCTTTGCTGTAGTAATTTATGTCAAAGGAGCCCAGACCAGGAAATGAGTGCAGACTGGCATTCCTGTATTTAAAGTGTTTTTTTTTTTTTTTTTTAATTCTGACATTTTAAAGTTTGCAAGTGACTGAAATGTTGATTTATGCAAAGTTTATCAAAATAAAAAAAAGTTTTTTACCCCACACAATTGTTGACTTTATTCCATTTATTAAGATGCATATATGCCTTATGCTCCATTGTTAGATTTAAGTATTTTTAACTTAAAAGTACAGGTTTTAGTAAATTTCCACTCTGAAACAACTCCCCAGCTTGTAAAAAGCATTTTTTCCAAAGTTATCAGAATGGACTTTGATGTGAAATTAAGAGCTGCAAATCATTAACAGAAACAAAAAGTTATTAATAAACTTTCTATTGTTGCACCATTAACAAGATCAAAGGTTTTCCTAATCAGTCTGATAAAATTTTAAGTAAATGAAAAAATAAAAAGCAATTTCCCCTTCGTTTTAAAGAGAACATGAACTTTAACCTTCAACACAGCCAACAGAACCAAATGTAGTTTAACAAATGCTCGATTCTTTTTTCTTCAAGTTTAAATATTACTTTTAAACAAAAAGCTGGAGTTAAATTAGATTTTTTAGAAATTATCTCACCTGTCGCATGGAGGAGGCAGCGAACATTTCACACAAATAAACAGAGTTATGAATGAAAAGCAGAAGACAACACGACTCTCCATTTTGAGCGATGAGTCGAAGTGGCAGATCGGCCTCCAGGTCTATTTATATACCTGCCCCAAAATGCGCCACACCGCCCTCTGGGGTCCGCTCAACAAACTACACACCACACGATAAATTTCAGTGAGTTTATTAATCCAAAACAAAACAAAAAACTTCGAATCAATATTCAATATCCATGACTTCTTGAACATGTAAAATTTGCCTCACTGAAACCGCCAATTACATCAAATTTTAAAAGAAAAAAAAATAGTAAACACAGGCTTTAATAAATTTACTTAAATTTGGAGACTTTAAGTTAAGGTGTACTCCATTTGAACACGCCATTAGAAAACAAATTGAAGGGGCAACTCTTAAATATTTTTATACCCGTTACCAAAACTTTGGATTTGTCTTTAGGTGCCCGCTTGTCCCTTCCACTTTTAACCGATGCACTTCCGGTTGTGACGTTCTCTTGTCCGGCTTTGTGACCGTAGAGACAACAAACGAGTGCATCAGGGCAGCAAATGCGCCAAATTACCCACCCAATACTATTTTTGTAAAGAGACCTTAAAGACCGAGACAATTTGGATTCAAAAATTATTAACTTTAGCCAGCGAATCCAGGGTAAGATGCTCTTGTCTCGGTCTTTAGGGTTAAAATGGCGACCTGCGTCAGTGCGGCTAATTTCAACTGAAACATTTTAGCTTCGAGTCGGCAGCCGTTACTAACGGCAGGAAGCCAGGAAACAGACAGCTGCCGGGTGTCTGAACAACGACATCCCTGTCCTCTCGGTAATGATTAGGTCGCTTTTGATTTTTAGTTTAATTTACCCCCCAAAAAAGAAAGAAAAATAGAGGTCCCTCCCCTCAGAATTAGCCAAATTAAAGCCAAATTTGCGACGATTTCTGGGCCTACAAAACCGAGAGAACAGGAATCAGAGCTCCGACCAATGAGAATGGGGCTTTAATTGGAAGAATTCTCGTTGGTTGGAGCAGTTGGGAGCATCTCACCAGAAATAAATAGGGAAATTTGTTGCGAAAAGCCAAAATAAAAGATTTTTATGTCAAACTGAGACCAAAACCCCACAATATAAAGCAACGACAGGCTGAGCGCGGACGCCACAGGCTCAGCAGTACAACTACTCTTTAATTTTTTTCTTTTTAGACCAATTATTCAGCAGTTCTGCACCATAATATATTTATGTCATCAAAGATGTAAATAAAGCAGTCCAAGTCAGAGCAGATGGAAGAAACCACCTATCTCTCTGTGTAAGTGCAACTCAACCTGCTGAGGTTGTTTCGATTAAATTCCTGCTACATTTTAAATCAGATGGTTCATTTTGATGCATTTGGCAAACAAAAAAAAAAAAAAGAGGGGGATGGACAAAACAGCTTCTGCCCAACAGGAATTTATGTAGCCAAGCTTAAACATGGCATAAATCAACGTAACAGCTTCCCTTCAGAAAACAAAAACGGCCAATTAAGCTGCACTGCAGCAAGAAGCATGACTATGCCACAGATTATTCCTCTTCAAAACACCAGCGATCGCTTTGACAAATCAGTTTTTGGAGGTGGTTTAACAAACCTGAGCTGGTGACACAAAAAGAAAAATGAGATAAAAGTCATCAATCTAAACACAGAAGTTAAGGGAAGCCATCTTGTTGACTCTGTGCTTGTTAACACTGGTAGCAGGAGAGAATAAGGGCGACATTTAAACACTAAGTGCACGTTAAAGGAATTGCACCGTCAAATTTTTAGAGTAATAAAAAAAAAATGCTGATTACCTCAAAAACATTTCATGAACACAGTCAAATAAATGTTTTTGCAAATTTTTTCTTCTCTAAAATTATAAATAAACTCCCAGGCCGAAGTTGCAGGTCAAAGAAACTGGCAGTAGAGGGAAAAAGATCTCCAGTGCTAACGGGCAGCTTTCCAGTTCGCCAGCCAGTTACTATTACAATTTCTTTTTTCATTTTTAAAACAATCTTAAAATGAAAGTATGTACAGGAAGTGAAAGCTGAGCCCCGCATGTCGGCTTCGTGTCTCGCAAAATAAGGTAGGACAAAAAAAGAAAAGGAAAAGAAAGACGAAGGAACGCCACTGGAACAGGAATCCTCACGAATCGCGGTGTTTTGTTTTTTTCCGTTTTCCACGCTGCTGCTGCTTTTTTTCCTCTTTTCTCTCTTGACTTTTAGTGTTCTGAAGCTGAAGACGAGCAGAAAGGGGTCAGGGTCTCTTGGGAGAACGAGCTTCATCACAAGCAACCGAGCAGTCTGGTCGTCTCTTGTCGAAGAAGGAAAAAAAAAAAAAAAACTAAATCCAGTCTGTGCTCTTTGAAAATCCAAGCTTGTCCTCATTTATCAGCCAGACCAAACCGGTTACGAGTCCTCTTCATCTGGTCGGACGTCGACCGGAACCAATTCTCACTCAGGTGAGCATGAATATGGAGTGATTAAAGATGGCGGGGTTATTACTTCGGAACGTGTTGAAACTGCTCATTAAGGCACTTGTTACAAATTGGTGAAGAGTTTTGAAGGTGAAGACGTGCAGAATGGAGGGCGTCCTTTCGGGGTCGGAGGTGGATGTGGGTCAGAGTCGTTCCGGTTGTTGTTTATTTTATTTTTTTGCGCCGACGTCGTTTCCGCTTTGGTCCCGTTCTTTCCTCCTGGCTCTTGCGTCTTCGGTACGTGGCGGAGCAGCGTGAGGCCTTTCAGTAGGCCGGTGAGTTCTTCCAGAAAGTGTCCGTCTCCAAACGCGTTCCAGGTGGCGGCATCCGAAAAAGAAACTGTACACGAAAAAAGGTTTTTTTTTTTTAAAAAAAAAAGAAAGAATCCAAGACAAGCAGGGGGTGGAGAAGGGTTTGAAGGAGAGCGGAGGCCGATCTGTAGGAGACAGATTACAATCAAGTCAGACAGGAAATTAGAAAATACATTTTATAAAATGTAGCGACTTTCAAAAATATTCACATTCCAAATAGGAATGCACCGATCCACTTTTTTCCCCTTCTGATGCCGATTTGAGGTTTAGTATCGGCTAATATCGATCCGATACAGAAAATCTGCTGAATTCACTTAAACGAGTCAATTTATGAAAGAAATTCATTTTTTAGTAGAACGTTTTAGAATTGGGATTTGTTTTTAAATAATTGAAATTTGTTTTTCTAAACTGCAGTGGAAACAACTGGATGTTGGAAAACCACGACGACGACAGGAAGTAGCTGAAGCATCACGGTGCTACATGTTTTTAATGCCGTGAACAAACTTATTCATGTGCGATTTAAATTGTGTTTATTGAAGGGAAACAACGCAATTGCGAAATTAGCGAAAATGCCCAACATTAGCAGAATATTGACAAAGTTTTGCGCACATTTGTAATAAAAACTGTCACCGATATCCGAAACTAATATCAGATCGGTGCGTCTAGTTTAGAGGGCCACATAAAAAGCTCTGATGGGCCACATCTGGCCCCCGAGCCTTCAGTTTGGCACACGTTCGCTGTACCTGCAGGCTCACTGCTTGACCTCTTCGCCGGTCTCGCTGTGGTACTCGGCCACGTACAGGCTCTTGTCGATGATGCCGGGGATGGGCTTGATCTCCGTCCCCAGCTGCTCCTCGATCGCCTTCAGGTTGAAGCGGTCGTCGTACGTGATGAGGTTGATGGCCAAACCAAGATGGCCGAAGCGTCCTGGGAATCAATCACACGGTTCGCACGCTCAAGCATTTTCAAGACAAGTTTTCCAACAACACTGGAGATAATAACAGCACAAACTAAAGATGAAGTTTCATTTTACGACTCTGTAATTTATCACTTAATGACTTGTGAAAGCATTTCACACAGCAGGAACAACTGAAATAAAGCTAAATTTTATTTTAAATCAAATTTATACACTTGACTGGTCTGTGAAGGAAAAGAAAACTAATTTAACAAAAGATTTTCAAAATTTTAACAACATTTAACAGATAGAATATAGGCCAACTTTTATGTAATATTACATTGAAACAATTCAACTAAATTATGTAAATTACCTACTTATTCATGAACACAATAAGCAAAAAGTCACAAAATATTGCTATAAAATGTTCACCAAGTTCTCTAGTATTTAGCAAATAGAAATAATTTTTGTGATTCCAAGTGACCAAAAGCAAGAAAAGTTTAGTCAGATTTACTTTCAGACTGAGGAAAAAAATGTGCAAGTCTTTTTATTCTGTGTGTGAAAATATCTGGTTTTAACTGTCAATGTTTCCCAAAGTCAGGCTTTTAAATGAGTGTTGAACTATACTTTATCACAAAACTGCAGTTTGAATTTGAAGCATGAAAGGATTTTAAGCACACTGTAGGGATTTAAACTCTTAAAGTTACTGAAACAACATTTACTCCAGGAATAATCACTGCAGCTCTTACCAGATCTCCCAATGCGGTGAAGGTACGTCTCTCCCAGTTTAGGAAAATCAAAGTTTATCACAACATTCACAGCTTGAATGTCAATTCCTCTCGTGAAGAGGTCTGAGAAAAAAAACAACAACATTTAACTATGGAAAACTGTTTACCGGAGCGCATCATAAACTGTAAAGGAATGCAGATTAAACATGATCAGATTCATGAAATTCATCATAAACAGGGAAGTAATAATTTGCTTTTGGTTGTTTTGTGAACCAACATGGCTGTATAAATATCTGACAGGAGCGACTGAAGATGGCAACATGATATACACCAAAATAAAGTTGGTGAAATGGATACAATGGAGAATCTGAGCACTAGGCTTCTATGCGCCACAAATCTGAACAAACTTCCATAAAACCGTCAAACAGCCGAAACACTGAGTTCCTTTAAATCTAGACTGAAAACCCAAATGTTTAAAGTTGTTGTTGGACGACAATAAAAGAAACATCGACGATGATGGCAGTTATCAAAATGTAATGTTTCTTACTGCATGATGTCTTTTATCTCTTTGTGTTTTTGTGATGTAAAGCTTTAAACTGCCTTGTTGCTGAAATGTGCTACACATTTTAACTATTCATAATTTGGAACTGTGTAAAAATTAGATGTGTAAATGTATAAATTGGGATATATTTGGATAATTTATAAGCTGTCTCCTTCATATTTGTTTTCAAATAGGTTATGAATGATTCTTATATATTTCTAAATTGTTTTAATTTTTGCAGATATTTTACTTGTCCAAAATAAATAGATTTCATTTAATTTTTGGACAGTGACATTTTCATTTCTTATGGTAACAAATGACTGTAGATATAGATTAAGTAAAACATATTTCAGTGTGTGTGGTTTTCATCAAACATTTTCTTCTGATGTACAGTTCAGAGTCAGATGGAAAGAGATTTCTAACTTTTGTTTCAGAGCATTTAGCTCCCAATAACAGCAGGCGATCAAATAATTTCAGCATGTGCAGTAGAAAACTGCAGGATGAAATCCAGGCAGACAATTACTCTGATACCATGAAGCCACGTTTATAAAAACATGAGATTCACCCATGACACCACAAACTAGTGGAAAGGGGAAATAATCTGAAGCAGCAGCCATCATCCCAAACACCGTGCACAGGAAATGACAGGGTGCATGCTGGGTAATTACCAAAATGTTCAGACAAACACTGCAGACATTGGTGGTTTCTACATTTTAAAACTAAATGAAATGTGATCCCGGGTTCTGAATGAGACTGAAGCAGCTTTAAAATGTAGAAACCACCAATCAGACGAGACGTTTACACATTGAAGCATCAGCATCACTCACCAGTGCAGACCAGGTTACGGCACAGCCCGTTTCTGAAGTCATGGAAAACACGGTTGCGATGTTCCTGAGAAATAAAAACAAAGAATCACTTCAACTGCAGACTCGGAAAGTTAAATCAGTTGAAGCAACCAAACTTTGTTTTACAGTGTCTTTTCAACAACTGGACTCATTTGAACCAGAAGTGAATCGATCAGTTTTCTGGTCGATAATTTAAAACCTGATTCTGATTCTTTTGTCTGAAAAGTCACTAAATATAATATTTGCCAACAGTGGGCTGCTAGGAAATACCACCATGTCAGTCAGTACTAAAGGCCTCCCTTAAAGGGACAGTTCTGATTTTTCAGTCCAGCAGTTTTGTGGCACATGGAGAGCTACAAGCTAGTTGAATATTTTTCTCAAATTACATCAATTAAAACACCAGAAACCAAACAATTCATTATATCCTCTATGCTTTCATAAGATATTAAGTTAGATGCTGTCAGCTAACTACAGCTACGCTAGTTAGCTGGCTGCTGCCAGGTCCCTTAAAGCAACTAAGGCTCGGTGTTTATCATATTGATCATCATTATCGTTAGAATTATGATCTATGATCGTCTTGGAACATTTCTATTAATGTTGTAAAAAGGAAAAAATGATTGGAAACGTTATTTTTACAATTTTCTCCAATTTGTTTCATGACAGCATCAATAAATATGAAAAAAATATGATTAAATGCAGACACTGTGTGCCGTTTATTAATATAAATCACTTGTTTTTAACCATTTTTATCGTTATCTATAACTCCATACAGTCTATTATAGTAGTAACTCTTGCATTGTGTGAATGAGAAAACCCAACAGCATCAACTTAGCATTCTGTTGCTAAAGTCCAGACTGTTCAGATATAATAAGACAGCGATGGATTTCCCTGATATGAACATTTTCAGTTTGAGATGCTTTAGACATCTAAACCTTCTGGATATGGAAAAAACAGCAAATCTTACCAAGTATTTTGGTCTAGTTTCTAATATAAATATCTTATTACATGTAAATTAGGACAAAACTAACTTATAAGTAACTTTTCAGCAAAATATAGGAGCTCGTTTTAAGTAAATAATTCCTTATTGATGAAAAGGTAATAAGCCATTGGCAGATTATTTCCAGAGTCGGTTTCCATAATTAAGGGATTATTTACTTGAAACAAGTTCATTTCTGCTAATAAAAAGTTACTTACAGGTTAGTTTTGTCTCATTTCAAGTGTACTAAAAACTAAAAAGTACTTTGCAATATTTGGTGTTTATTATTATCATCTTTATGTGACTACAGTAAAAATGTGACCTGTCCCTTTAAGGCCCTGCTGTCATGGCTGTTATCTGACAACATGAAGGTTTATAGGAAATCATTGTTTCCTTTGGAGCAGGAGCTCCGGTTGTGCAACAGTAAAATGTGATAAGAGGACAGTAAAACTCGTTTCCAGCTGACCTGTCTCATCTTGGCATGAATGTAGAAACATGAATAACCAAGCTGGGAAATCTTCTTGGCAAGAAGCTCCACTCTCTGAGAGGAGTTACAGAAGATTATCGACTGGTTGATCTGGAGCTGAAGGCCAAAGAGACACAAGGAGATCAGAGTGGACAATGTAGAACGCCATAAAGTCATGAAACATGAGTCAAACTTGAGGCTCGGGGGCCGAATCCGGGCCGCCGCAGCTCTTTATGTGGCCAAAAAGTGACGTCCAAACCTCTTGGCATGGAGGCCGAACATTTCAAGTTGCAATTTTTGTACTCCCCCCCCCCCCCCC
>NW_015112821.1:206006-276611 GCF_001443285.1 Poecilia latipinna
CAAACCCTTGGGGCGGGGGGCCAAAAATTTTCATTTTGAATTTTTTGCCCCCCCCCCCCCCCCAATTATAATCACAAAAACCTTTTTTTTGCTAAATAAACCTGAGCACACAATGTTTTATTGAAATACGCAAAGATATTTGTAGTTCTTTGTAGATTTAAAATAATAAAAAGTCAAACCATATACTATATTTAGAATTTTTTTTTTCTAGATTTTTATTTATTTATCCATGGCTAACTCTCGTTTATTTTTAAGGGTTTATTAAATGGCCATGTCCAGGTCTGCATTTTATTAAAACCCACTGGATGTTTTTGGTCCTTGTTATGAACTGAATTAAAAGCCCTGGATGAATACTTTGTGTTGCACGTTCCATTTTAAGATTAATTGCATTATTTTTGAGCAGCCTGGCATCAGTTTTCACCAACATTGATTTTAAATGCAGATCTGCATCTGATGCCAATTTTAGGCTGTTGAACTGATCGAGGGCCACAAATGGCCCCAAAGCAATAATGAAACCCTGGAGGGACTGAAAAGATGTTCAATATTTACTTTTAAGAAACGCTGAAAACAAACAACTATTTATTGATATTTTAACAGTTTATTGGGTTTTATCAATACATTCTGGCACAACATTCTGATTTTTGATTTGGCCCAAAATGAAACTTGGTTTGACGCCCCTGGACTCGAACGGGTCATAAACAGAACCATAAAGATGACATTGAGCTTAAATATTTTATCAATCCAATCAAACTAGTTTCTATCCGTTTTCAATCAATCAGTCCCTCTGATTTCTTGCTTATCATGGAAATTCACGCAAAAATCAACAAATCCCTGCACTTTTATGCGTTAATATGTAATTGAGAGTTTATTGCAGCTTTTTGGCAAAAATAGTGAAAAACATTGGCTCCAAGCGACCGTTTACTCCCACCTGCAGGTGGCAGTATTTCTACTAAACAGCTGCCTCTCTTGATGCTATAAACTACAATAAAAAGTGGTATTTACCATCACACATGAGCGCACATATTTATAAATTACTACCACAAACATTGTTTTTAAAAATCCCAATGGCAAAACCCCGGAGGGACTGAAAAGATGTTCAATATTTAATATTAAGAGTTCATATTTTTACGGTTTTTCAGGTTTAATCGATACATTCTGGCACAATAAGAACATTTATGACCTTGATTTGGCCCAAACTTACCCTGGAGAACAAGGTGTTGAGGCAATGGACCTTTTGCCTTTCTGTTACATAAGCATAATACTGAGTCACTCCCTTCAGCGTTAGCTCCTCCATTAGGTTGATCTCATAAGGTTTTTGCAAATGTGCGTTCTGTAACCGGGATAAAAAAAGACATTTAGATTATTCTAGAAGCTTTAGACTATATATATATGTGTGTGTGTGTGAATAAATGTGATTTTTTTTCTGTACCATAAACTTCTGCACACTGAGCGGGAAAGTGGCGGAGTAAAGTAAAATCTGCCTCTGTTTGGGCAGGAAGCCCAGCATCTCCTCCATCATGACCACAAAGTCCTGAGACAGGAGCTTGTCGGCCTTAAAGCAGAGAAAACATTTTGTTTTCACCTCCATAGACGGATTTATTCAGAAAAACAAAAACAGCAAAAATGACTCACTTCATCCAGAACAATCATCTGAACCTGATTGACTTTGGCCACTCCTTTTTTGATTAGGTCTAAAATCCTCCCTGGTGTCGCAATAACCACATGTACTGGAAGACAAAAATAAAAAATTACAATATTAATATCTGTATTAATCCCGATATTGGGGGGAAAAAATCTGATCAGATATTTGTGACGATGTGCAGATCTATTCAGTCGAATTCTATGTTTTGTGTTCTGAGAAACGTCACATTTATTTTATATTTACTTTCTAGTAAATAATATTTACTATATTGTATTTAGATTTTCAAAATGCACTTTCTGAGTTATTTAAAAGGTTTGTTGCAGTTTATTTTAATGTCGGTTTTTATTATTTATTTTACATTAGATTGCACTGATTAAATACATTAAAGTTGTGTTTTTATTTTTTAGCTGAATTTAGTTTATTTTGATTGTGGGTGGCAAGAGTTCAATGAAAGTGTGTTTTATATCCAAAAAACTTCAATAAATGTATTGTTAAAATAAAAAGTTGAGGTGTTTTTAGATGTTTGAGCTTGTGAAGCTGTTGGTGTATTTCAGTGAGCCGAACTGGTGCAGAATCATCACATAAATCTGTAATTCAGTACATTTATGTTTAAAATGAAGAAACTTTTAAAGCAAATTATCGGCTCAGACGATGAGAAGTGAAAAAAATGGATTGGCGCATCTCTTAAATAACTTGAACAGTATAACTTCAGGTAAAAGCTCAGTAAGTTTCTTTAGGTGCAGCTTTATAAAATCCCACGCTGGTGGGATGCTCACCCGTTTCGTCGAGCCTCATGATGTCGTCGCGGAGGTTCGTCCCCCCTGTGGTCGCCATGACCTTCACGCCGCCCATGTGTTTACTGACCTGGATGCATATCTGGCTGACCTGCAGTGCCAGTTCTCTGGTGGGCACGATGACCAAAGCTGCAAGTAAAGAACATATTAAAACCGAAACGACGTTAATTTACCGTCATGTTTCTATTACAACTGCAGAGTCTAAAACCAAAGTTTCAGAGTGGCAATAAACATCAAGTCCTTTGGATTTCTAGCTTTATTTATATTTTACGCCTCATCAGAATACTAGATATTATTTTAATTGCTTACATCCTTGTGTGAATACATTTGTAGTTTAATTAAGCTGAGAAAGGCTCCAAGAAATCTGCTGATGACTAAAGTTGTCAAATTCACAGCTTGATTGGAGACGATTATGTCAAAAAGCTTAAAATTTTCCACCAGAAGGATTTGGAATATGAATATGAAATCTGCAGGTTTTTATAATGTTAACCATAATAATTGCTTGTCAACTTTATTATTCTGGCTTGAAAATGTTTTACAGAGACAGGGCTCCCATTAAACTGCAAAAACATAAAATCTTACCAAGTATGTTTGTCTTGTTTCTAGTGCAAATAAATCAGTAAAGTTTAAATAAGAATTAATTTATAAGCAACTCTTTAGCAACATATAAGAGCTTTTTCAAGTCAATAATTCTTGATTGTATGGGGTGCTGTGGTGGCGCAGGGGCAAAGCACAACCCATGCATTGAGGCCTTAGTTCCTCATGCCGGTGGTCACAGGTTCGATTCCCGGCCTGGTGACATTTGCCGCATGTCTTCCCCCTCTCTGATTACCCTCTTTCCTGTCAAACTACTTTCAAATAAAGGCCACTGGAGCCAACAAAACCTTAAAAAAAATAATTCTTGATTGTAGATTAAAAAATAAAATACTGGTTCCACTGTCAGATTATTTCACTATAATGAGACATTTTTCCATAGTTATAAGTTAAATAATCTGCCAGTGGAACTTTTTAATCAGCATTAAGGAATGATTTACTTAAAACAAGCTCCTATTTCTTGCTGAAAAGTTACTTGTAAGTTAGTTCACTGGAAACAAGACAAAGCTGACATATTTGCACGAGAAACAAGACAAAAATATTTTGTAAGGTTTGGTGTTTTTGGAGTTTATAAAGCAATGATTGGTCAGGAGAGAACGGCGAGAAGAAGAATGTAAATGCAATTAACTAAAATTCAAAGCCTAGAAACAAAACACAGATTGGACGTTCGTCACAAAAATTTAATCATTAGCTAAATCTGCAAAACATTTATCTTTGCTCACAGAAGAGAGTTTATATGGGTCTTATTTTGCTTTAATTAAAGCTTCTGGAGATTAACATGAAGCTATTTTTGCACCAAGTCTTTCTGAAGCAATCAGGGAATCCCTCATCCGTTTTCACATTTGCACAAAGCCTTTTTGTTCCTCAGTAATCATTACTTGGCATAAACTTGAGGCAAAACTCCAGATTTAACTCTTGATGTAGTTGAAGATTTTTCCATCTCCAAAATTTAAGTACCAATGACGTCAACTTTACATTCCCCAAAATTAAAAAAGGAACATTTTTATTTTTTGTGCATAAAATAACAACAAATTAGAAGTAAGTCTAATTTGAACTCTCATGTTTTAAAGTGGCTCAGTCCTGGATGCGGTTAAATTTCTCTGATCGTTCTCGCCATGTGAGCTAAATGAGCAGAAACCGGACTGACCCTGTAAACAGTCTTTCTTCAGGTCGATGCGTTCCAGCAGGGGAATGAGGTAGGCTCCGCTCTTTCCTGTGCCGTTCTTGGCTCGGGCCAAAATATCCCTGCCTGACAGTGCGATGGGAATGCTTTCCTCCTGCACAAGAACAAAACACGTCTCCTGTTCATGTACAAAACATCTTCAACCGTTAAAGCTTCATATCAATTTCAAGCAGAAACCAAATAAATTTCCCTCCACAAACTGATTATCGCAGTATCTTCTGTCTTTTCCTGTCATCACATGTTTAAATCATTATTATTCTCCGTCATTCTTTAAAACAGACATGAAAGATTAAAGTTAAAATTGACTCACTTTCAAAATTTAATTCCATTCAGATCTGAGTTTTAACATGAGAACCAGTTTAGCGGTTAAATGTTTCCAGCTGAATCAATGGGAGAGAAAACGGAAAGGCAACAGCAGGACGAGATAAAAATAACTCATCTTCAAATGTAAGAGTTCACTTTCTACCAAACCCAGTCCAGACTGGTTCGATCTAAACCCACAGATATCCACTGAGATTAACACAGCAGCAGCTCGCCCAGATTACAACAGATTATATTATATATGTCAAAGTATGAGCTAATTTAAGAGCTTACTAAAGGAAAATAGTCACTTCTTATGAACATTTTACTACAAATATTTGATAAATGTTAACTGGTGCAACGAGGAGGTGGTTAATTACTGTAGACATGTACTTTACAAGAAAAATAAAGTTTAAGTAGTTATTGCAATAAATTATAACATTGTTTAGGCAATATAATGGTAATGGCATAATAACTTAGGAACACATTCTCAGAGATCAAACATTTAACACTGGAACTGGAAGACATTTTAAATATAAAAAAAATGAATTATGTCTTTCAAAGAAATATCTAGTAGACACAAACACCAGACTGAAGACTTTTGCCACTCAGTTTTTGGTAGAAATAAAGAAACAATAAATCACAGAGATGATTGAATTATTGTTAACTGATTTACTGCGACAGACCAAAGTTTGAGAACCAATTTGAGGCTGTACCTGAATTGGAGATGGCTTTTCCCAGCCCATCTCAAAGATTCCCATAAGTAGCTCCCTCTTTAGGCAATAATCTTCAAACTCATTGCCTTTAGTTGCAGTCACATCCTGCAATCACAAAATAGCTCATTAGTAGGATTACAGGATGTATAGATATGTATTTTGCCATTAAAATTCAAATTTTATTTCTACTTACCGAAGTTTTGATCCTCATGTCCTTTGGGGGCAATTTTAAATTCTTCTTCCAGTCGTCTCCAGGCCTGAGTGGGTAAAGAAAAACATCCACAGTATAAAGAGACATTCATGAAGATTATGATTCTCAGGACTGATTCCAACAGATTCTCTGCAGGATTCTCACACAGATGAGTTAACTACCAAAGCATCTACCTTCAGTATTTATCCTGATATTATTCACCTTAAAATGCATAGTTGACATGATTATATCCTGAAATCTAATTTCATTTTTCAGCATTTGTCCCACTGATCTGACTGAATCAAGTTGAAAAAATTGGTAGAATCCAATATTTTGGAATAAATCAAGCAGAAAAACTGATATAATCCAATACTATGGAACAAATCAAGTAAAAACATTGGTAGAATGCAATGTACTGGAACAAATCAAGTGGGGGAAAAAATGGCAGAATCCATTATTTCGCTGATTTATTGGGGTATCTTTGATAAATATTAATTTCTTCGGTGGCAGGACTTACTTGATAACAGCGTTTGTTGGAGGGGCTGGCTGGGAATTGCCGTTGATTGTGCCTTTTATCATCTGGTTTAACTGCGGAGGTTGAGGACCTCCTCCACCGCCACCTGGTGCCCCTGCAGGTTTCACCGAGCTCCTCAGCTGTCCGTTCTGGTTGGACAAGCCCAAAATCACTGGGTTCTCTGTCCTGGTGGTGCTCATGTCCACTTATTTTTATTTTACTTCAATACCAATTAAATCTTTAACAGTCTCTAAACAAACCGAGTCCACTTCTCTGGGACTACTCAAACTAAAGATTTCCCTTGGCTTTTCAATAAATCAAATTACTCATCAAAACTAATGGGGCATCAAGTGTCAAGAAATGAACTCGTCCTTTCGAATTTACTAAGACTTCTGAGCATGAAAATTAAATAAGGGCTTCGCATAGGGCTAATCGGCCAACTTTATCTGGAAATTAACACGCCAGGAAGGCTTAGCTAGCTTTTAAACGTTGGCTCAGTTAGCCATCCCGTTAGCTTAACCGGGCCTCTGTGTCCTTTCAAGTCTGTCCAACCCTGAAATATAAGAAACACAGAAGGAAACACTTGAATAAAGACAGGTGTCAGTTAAATAAGTGATTCACAATATTTAGCCTTAAAAAAATGCATTTTTAATCGTAAGAAGCGCTAGCTAGGAGTTGGCCTAAAGTCAAGTTAGCCGACCCTCCGGTGACCGTTGCTAAATGCTAACAGCAAGGCAAAGCGTCACGGTGAAACAAATTTGCCATCTTAAACATATTTATTGTTTCACATATAGATACGTGTATTCAAAAGAATAAAATAAAAGAATAAAATAACTTCTTCCCAGTTTTATCCAGCTTGTTAAACCAACGTCAAATGGGGCTAAGTTACCTTCGAGCTAGCGCATGAAGCTAAAGATTTGCGCCAGCAATGAGGATTCCGTATTCAAATATACTCCAAAAAGCTAATACACGACTTACATTTTCTGGTCTGTGTTTTAGCGTTAAATCGTCTCGAACAATATTATTAACAGTCCGAATTATTCGCTTGTCGATTAGTGACAAGACTGGGTAACTACGAGCTAACTGGCTAATGGAGGCGAATTAACGTTCACCATTAAAGGTAAAAGCCGTCAGAAAACGCCAACAGTCGAATACATGTCATTACTTTGTCTCGGGTTGAATACAAACGCAGTTACCTTGGATAACAGAAATCAAGCGGTTCCGTTTGCGGTTTTTTGTACAGTGTACTGGATTTTTTTTTAGCTGACTACGAGAGAGTCTTGTCAAACAAGGATTCAAGATGGCTCCCAGCCGTATTTGAAGCCGTCCGCAGCCAACAAATCAGCTGATTCCATTTCAAATCAACAAATCAACATTTAAGGTTTCCTTGTGAAGAAATGCGCCACGGATTAAAATGTCAACATCGCAACTGTGTAAACTCTGAGGTGTTTTTTATTTATTAAACAAAAGCTAAAATCGCTTTGGATTTTTTTGGTTTGTTTGTTTTGTATTTTCATGCAAGTTTCATGAGCTTTTTATTGAAAGAAACTGATTTGGAAACATTTTCTTTTGCCTGGTTTTATTTTTTGTTACTTACATGAAATATTGTAATTTTTGTCCTTAAAATATCCAAATTTCTACTGAACTTTATGTTTTGGTCTGTCTGATTCTGTGATTTTAAGTAATTTCTTGGATAGATACTTTTTACTCTTACCTGAGTAAAGTACTCTACTCTCCTGTGACATAAACTATAGATAAAAGGAAAACTGCAACTAGCAATTATTTTAGTTATAAAGTATTTTAGCGATTATTCTAAAAAGAAAAACTTTGGCACATTTTACAGATTTTTTTATAACCACTTCAGATAGTTTTTAAAAACAGTATTAGATGTAAATAAACAAATAGTTAAATATTTATTTTAAAATAATGCTTATATGTACTAACCTTAGTACTAGTACATTATAACACCCGATTTTATTTGTACAAAATGATGTCATCAGACAGACAAAAATGCAAAGTTTTGTACAAATCTTGGTATTTTAAAAACTAAATAATAAAAACATGATTGACATTGAATCTTCTACATTTGAAACTGTTCTACAAAATTTCTGATATTATTCTCGTAATTTTCAGAAAACTTTCTAGCAAATTTTAAACTTTTTTCTTTTCTAGGAAAGTTCTGAGATTAATATTTTTCTTTTCTTGCCGATCTGTGACATTTCCTTTTTTCTGAGATTAATATAAATAACTGAATTTTTTTCTGGAAAATGTCCGAGCTTCGTTGTAAACGCCCTGTTTGTGTTTCTTTAACAGTAATAACGCTGCAGCCGGATCTGCAGTGTCTCTGCTCTCCCACCAGAGGGTGCTGTAGGCTTTGGACGCCGCCCCGGGCATTCTGCGGTCTGCAGCAGGGATTTCTTGGTGAGCGCCAGGCTGCGCGGCCAGACATTCCTGCAGAGGGACTGTAGTCACCAGTTACCCTCCAACTGCTGTGAGTTCATGACTGCAGAAAGTTCTGTACATTTGGTGACTAAAATCATAGAAAGTGTTTAAATCTAAAAGTAACTTTGGCCGCTTTTCAACTTGTGGCCTGCATAGCTCAGTAAAACTGCTCTGAATATAAAAGCAAAGCTCACGTTTTAATTTTAACCTTGTTTAAAATCTTGAATTATTCTTTAATCAATTCATGTTCAACGATTCAAGTTTTTTCCTTGTCTGACATCTTTTTGTCCTTTTTTATTTTAATTAAAATAATGTCTAATCCTACCTCTATTTGTTTCCTTCTTCAGGAATATTTCTGTCACTTTGTTGTAAAAACTGTCCTCTTTTGTCTGTTATTTATTAAAAAAAAATCTTTAAGCTTTTATAGAGATGATCGTCAAGGACGGGAATCTTCATTTAACGTTTCTATTCTGATTATTCTATTCTGGAATTCATTAAAAAATATTTTTTATTTTTCTGGCAAATTTTTGACTTTTCAAACTCAGGCATTTTCTTGATTTTTCTAGAACATTTCTGAGGTGTTTTTTTTTGGCAGAAATTGACTCTTTTCCATTGTTCTATTTAAAATGATTTTTAGCTGCTCTCGTGTTGCTGAACATCTTTCCTGCTAAAATTGTTTTCTCTCTCCACGGGAAGTAGAGCCAGAAACTCAGCAGCAATCACATAAAAATTACTTTTTACCAGAAACCAGACAGCGATTAAAGCCTAGCATGTCCTGTCACGAACAGCAGCTCAGACTTTGACATGCATGACTTCACTTCCTGTTCTGTGTCCCCAAGTGGCCGAACCATGATACCAACTTATGAAACCTGGGGAAATATGAGAATGAGGCATTTCCAGAGCAGAATCATCTCACAACCACGAAGAAATAAAGCAGGTTCACTTCACATGTCATTACAAAGATAAAATAAGTGATCATTTTTTTGTAAAGAACATAAAAAACAATAATAAACCATTAAAATGACATAAAAATTGCAGCCATTCTCAATTTCTGTTTCTGGTGTTTGTTACACATTTTAGCACCAAAATACCATAAATAGGCCACAAAATTGTAGATTTTGTAGTTTAATAGAAGTTCTAATTATTCACAAAGTCATACAAGTATATTTAGCTAAAACATGTAATATTTAGACTGCTGAACACAACAGGTATTGACAAAGTCTTACTACTTTCATAAATTATTTCAGCACCACGTCTAGAAAATATTGTCTGGAAGGAGATTTTTTTTTTACAAAATAATTTGTGTGGAAAAATGAAGCAAACTGTGACTGAAAACATTGATCAAAGATGGTTTTATACCTCCAAATGTTTTTATAATGACAGCAGCACACAGCTGCAGCTTAATGCCAAAAACAGATAAAGACAGATTTACATTTGAAATATGATAAAATGTTTATTTCACACCAGCTAAATGATTGTATCTGTAAAGCTTAAAGTGGACCTATTATGCAAAACTGACATTTTGCATGTTTTTGTTCCTCCATTTGGTCTCAACTGCTCCTTTGCAGGCACTGTACAATGGCTGCTGGAAAAGACCATCCAGAAACCACTTGCTGCAATCATGCTGATTGTGCAGGAGGCTCTACTTCTGCTTTTCAGGTTGTATAATTGCTCATCTGTTAAGTTGGAGGGCGTGGCCAGCAGCAGCTGATTTGGATTTAAAGTGACAAGACGCCCTAAAACAGCTTAACATACGCAGACCAAAATGACCAGAATCTCATAATCTAAGAATGATTTTGTTTTGTATCACCCGTAGAGTTCTCCTAATCTGTTCAAGGAAACACAACAGGTCACATGTACACATTTAATCGGCCTTACTTTCTAAAGAAGTAGTCCTAATTTTTTTTGAGTATCTATATTCTACATGAATTATCGGGGGGAAAAAATCAAAAAGTTACATTTTAATATAAACTACATTATTTATACACTAAACAGATTTAAAATTTCACTTATACCTGAACTGGTTTTGTTGTTGAGCTGCTTTTGCTACAGATGGCTGCATCCTGGGTGCAGAAATGAGCATTATCACAGATCCTTCCTCCATACTTATTTTTCTGAATAAAGCAATATTTAGCAATATTGCTTTATTATTAAAAGCAATAAAGCATATTTATTGCTTTTAATAAAGCAATAAATGTGCTTTATTGTCCACTTTTGGACAATAAAGCATTTATATTCTACTCAAAGCTGTGAAAACAACACTGTATTTGTCTCTCTATTTATAAATATCTACTTGTTTTCTGGTGAACGTGTTTTAGGAAGATTAAAGACAAACATGTGACCAAAAGAAAACTGGGCGCATGCATAACTTGAAGTGAAAGTCGACTTCATCTGCGCCGAGCAGATCACAGGAAGGCTCTCCACATAAGTGATCAAAGTCAGAATGAATGTTTTTAATGTGTTTGAACTTATTTAATCTACACTGAAAAACATGCCAGCAGCTTCGTAGCATCTTTAAACGTATTTTCAACAGGAAGAAGTACCTCTGGTAGCCTTACACATTGCTACAGTAAGAAATCTTCAGGGTGTGGAACTTTTTCAGAAGAATTCAACTTGTTTGTGGCGTTTATGGAAATCACAGTATCTGGTTTCGAAACGTCAGATTTTTGCAGATGATGTGGTTGTGTTCACACCTTCAGTCCGTGACCTTCAGGGTTCGCTGTAGCAGTTTGCAGACGTATGATGCCAGCCAATAGGAGTTTATTAATGCAAAGCTTTGCAAAAGTGTTTTCAGAGCAAATGCCAGCCTGTCGCCTCCAAAAATAATTTTGAGCATTTTTATGCTTTTCTTGTTGCACACTTCAGTGCATTTCATCAGGTTTTTAACCATTGTGTGTAGAAATGGGGTCCAACCGACCCCAAACACGTAAAACTTGTATCATTTTCCATAGTCCTCTATGTTTGCCTCCGTCCTCGCACGCACAAGGGTTAAGTGAGAGAGAGAAACTAGATGGTGACTAATTATGAAATCAAAATTAAATTTGTTTCTCACATATTTAAAAAAAATAAAAGTAATTCGCATTCATCCCCCATTAAATCTCAAACATGCAAACAACACGTTTCTTCACATCTAAGTCATTTCCAAAACACCAAACTTTGTGTTGCTGTTTGGAGGCTACAGACTCTAAAATCCCCTGAAACGAAGTGAGTGACTTAATATTTAAACAGTTAAGGTCAGAAATCAAACAAAACTCTGAATATTGCCACAGAAAGTACCACAGTAAAAAATAATAAGATTCTTCCCAAAAGAAACAAAGACAAAGTCTCCTTAAAGTTTGGTCAGTAAATTTTATTTTAAATACTGAATTGTTTTATTTAGTTTTATTTTACTGAACAAGTCCTGACTTGCAGTGCGGCATTCAAAATTGTTATTTGAGTAATGAAGGTCAAACAGTTTTACTTTCACAAGTGGAGCATTGCAGTTTTCGCCATTATGCTCCACTGGATGCATGAAACTTTAAACTTGTTTTGGGTTTATTTTAAATCTAACAGCCACAGAGACAAAAAGTAAGAAAAAAGAAACAGAGAAAAGTGGACTATCACAGGTCAAAACAAAATAACCTAAAATTAAGCAAATAAAGAAGACTGGTATTTACTATATATCCAAAACTTTAAAGGGATTTTTATGACAATGCATCAGGGCCACCGTAGACAGAAAAAAAGGAGAAAATTTTCACCAAAAACTCAGAAACTCAGAGACTAGTTTCAGAAATTTTCTAGAAAACTTGGAAATTTTCAACATTTGAAATTCACAAATTTTCACATTTTTTGTAGAAAATTTCTGATTAGTCCAAAAAAAAATTTCAGCAAAGTCGGCGTTTCAGTAAAAATCAAGTTTTACGTTTTGTTAAAACTCGGTTATGAAAACACAAATACATTCTGTTGTACTTTACATTTTCCTGTGTAAGAAAATCATGTTAACAATTTTTACCGATTACAAATTAAAAATCTCCGTCTGCAGGTCGTATTGAATTCAGTTTCAAGGCTATAATAATCTTTTTTCGGCTGCTAAATCTCTTCTCCGTGTCTCCACCCAACAGAAAGGCTTAAAGGCACATTTAAAAGGAAAGCATAAGAGGAAGTGTGTGTGCTTTGTCGCTGCAGAAGTGTGAAACGATCATCTCCCGCCGCGCCGTCATGGCTTTCACAAAGACCTACACTGGAGGCATGGTGAGACTTTAACCCACGTTCAAAATAACGCTGATTAATTCATCATTCAGTGGGTTTTTTATCTCCAGATAGTGGATTCATTTTATAATTTAAGTCGATTTACCTGAATTCTTATATTTTAATGTTAAAACCAATACAGATTTTTAAACTGGAAACCCAATATTTGTATTTTTTTTCTTTATTTTGCAACTGCAATGCATTATTTCTTGCTTGTTTGTTATTTTCTCCTTTAAATTGCTCTGTTACTTAAATGTGTTAAGTAAACCTAGACAGGAAAGATGTATGCAACATATGGGATTTATTCAAATTAGGTGTGCACTGCTTGTTTCCTGTTATTTAACCAAGCAACCAGAAAAGAAGAACTTTTCCAAAGCATGTTGAATATTTAAAAGAAATGTGCTGAGGGGTTGATTTCTCTGATATAGCAGAGAAAGAGGAAATAATGCACATAATCAGATTTATATATATGCGTTTACACATTATTGCGTATAAAATGGATGCTGTTTGTTGTCATTTGCAGCTATATGAATTAACTGAATTAAAAGTAGCAGCCAAAATTGTAAAGATCAAGTTAAGATGAACCGATTATATTTTATTCATTTTTTAGTTGACAAAGATTTCTTTTTATCTAGTTAATTCAAATCTTTGATGTTTTTTAATGTAACTTTATAAGCAATTCAGTTTATTTAAATAGCACCAATTTACAACAAACGTCGTCTTAATAAAAACTCAACTTTAAACTGGAAGTTTGAGAAAAAGCAGACAGAAAAAGTAGAGAAGTACGGACACAGACATAAGTCATTTAATCTAGGAGAAAAACATAGCTAAACTAGAGTAACCATGGCAACCATAGCAACAAGTAGCCTTTTTAGTAATATTGTCAAAAAGAGAGAAAAGGTAAATCATAATGATACAAATCTCAGATGAAGTATAATTTATATGGAGAGAAAAGCCAGAGGTTAACTGCAAAAGCGGAGAGTAGTAGGAGAATGTAGTAGATGAAAAGTGGTGAGTATTTATGTCAAGGTGTTTCCACGCCTGATATTCCGGTAGATTTGGTTCGATTGGGGACCAAAGTCGCAACATTTGTTACATTTTCAGCTGTAGCGGTTCCTTTTCACAATGCACTGAGTTAAACAAAAAAAAACGTTTGAAAAACTTGTTCCCCTCCTCGCCTTTGGAGGCGCTGCACCAAGAACCACCAAAAGAAATGACAGGAAAACGTCTGAAGACACTGAGCGCAACTTCCTTCTTTATGAAATGTAAACAAACAAAAGATGAAGTGGCATGCGGTTGACTAGCTAGGCTAGCACGTTTGTTTTGGTTATATTTACCCAGAATGCCCTACACTGTAGTCCACTTCCTGCTTTTGGAGTGATTTTGGTCCGCTTGGCGTTCACATATGCATTTGAACTGCACCAGAGTTCACATCAACCGAACTGAGACCAAGGTTTGTAGGCAGACCAGAGTTCATTGTTTTGGTCCACATCAGAGTTTGGTTGCGCATTCACACCTCCACAAATGAACTGGACTTTCTAGACAAACGAACTACAGTTTGATTAAAGTGGACTAAACAGGACTGGTATGAACGCAGCCTTAGAAACTTTAGGAACCACCGATAAACCTGCAGTCTGACAGCATCGTTCTCTGTTAGGAACGGATGGACCAATCACATCTCCAATATCTGATGAAGTTTGATTATTACGGGCGAAGAATAATAATTTCAAAATACTCTGGATTTTGGATTAACAGTTGGCGTGTAACTAAATTTTGTGGATTTCCCGATAGTAATACATTATAAGAGTTCAGACTTGATATACACTGCAAAAACACAAAATCCTTTGGACTAGTTTCCAAAGAAAATATCTCAGTAAAAGATATATATAAAATACAAAACTAGCTTAAAAGTAACTTTTCAGCGAGATATAAGAGCTTGTTTTAAGTCAATAATATCTTTATATTGATGAAAAAGTTCTAGTTCCAGTGGCAGATTATTTAATTTATAAAAAGACATTTTTCCCATGTTGCAAGTGGAATATTCTAACAGTGGAACTAAGACATTTCCATCAATACTAAGGAATTATTGAATTAAAACAAGCTCCTATATCTGGCTAAAAAGCTATTTGTAAGTCAGTTTTGTCTTATTTCAAGTGTATTAAGACATTTGCACTAAAACAAAAATAAAAATTCTTGTTAATATTTTGTGTTTTTGAAGCAAGTGAATCCATTGCAGATGATTACAGGAAGTAGTTCTCCTTTAGATGCTATGGATGTTTTGCTACTCAAAATAGCTCTTTAAAGAGGAAGTGGAAACAATCTGGCACATTCAGAGCTTCCGGAACCGATTCGACTGAGAAGACTGCAGGGTTCAAGTCTGTTTATCTGTTACGTAATGACTCTTATTCCACTGCTGTGTCAAATTCTCTGTGTTCTTTATTTCACAGGACACAGACTATGAATATTACAGCTATGACAATAACACAGATAATAAAGAAGACTTCACCTGCGATAACGAAGTGTTGGTGTTCCAAGACTTTTACTCCGTGTTCAGCCCGGTCCTCAACAGCCTCATCTTCCTCCTGGGTTTGGTCGGAAATGGCCTGATGGTCACCATCCTCCTGAAGCGTCACCGTCGGCTGCGCATCACTGAGATCTACCTGCTGCACCTCGCCCTGGCCGACCTCATACTAATATTCACGCTGCCTTTCAACGTGATTGAAAGCGTCGCCGGATGGCTGTTCGGGGAGTTTTTCTGCATGCTCTATGGCGTGTTGAGAAACATGTACCTCCTGTGTGGGAGTTTCCTCCTGGCTTGCATTGGATTCGATCGGTATCTGGCCATCGTCCATGCAATCCCCAGCATGCAAAGTCGACGCCCAAAAAGAGTGCACCTGACCTGCGCTTCACTTTGGCTCATCTGTTTCCTGTTGTCACTGCCCAACGCCGTCTTTCTCTCCGTCAAGTCAGAAAAAAACGACTCCTTGCTCGAGTGCGATTATTATCGTTATGAAATCAATGCGCAAAACTGGGTTCTGGCCAACAGGTTCTTGCATCATGTGACATTTTTCTTCTCTCTGGCTGTCATGTGTTACTGTTACACTGCACTTGTAATCACTTTGTTCAAGAGTCAGAAAAGCCAAGCAAAGAAGGGAGCCATTCGGCTGGCCTTGCTCGTCACCATTGTGTTTTGTGTCTGCTGGCTACCCAACAACATCACCTCGTTGATGAAAACTCTCGCTGAACTGGAAGTCGTAACGAGTGACACCTGCTGGCCAAAACAAGTCCTAGCTCAAGCTCATACTGTGACAGAGAGTCTGGGTGTCTCACACTGCTGCCTCAACCCGTTCCTGTACGCGTTTGTTGGGGTGCAGTTTCGTAACGAGCTTTTGCATCTTCTGTGTCGTCTGGGCTGCAGCCGCTTTTGCCTGCGATTTATCAAAGCTCAAAATTACGGAAGACCGTCTGTTTCTGATGTAACGACATCAAACAGCATGGTCATGTACTGACTAACAACTCAGAGTCTAAAGTGCTATCCAATAGGGATGGACCAATAAATCAAGAACAATATATATCTCAATATCAATAGATAATACGTCTGAATGTTAGCTAAACCTCTGACGGCTAGCTAAGTAAGGTTGGTGGTAGACCTGTCACAATAACAAATTGTCCCAGAAGTTATTGTGATAAATGACAATATTGTTGTTTGATTCAATTTTCAACTAATACAATGGTAATAATGGCATAATAATGCAAGAACACATTCTCAAAGATCAATAAACTTGGAAAGCTAATGAATATTTACACTGGAACTGGAAGACATGTTGAATATCCAAAATAAATAAACAAAAAAAAACAGAAACAAAATGAATTATAAAGTATTTGTAAGCAAAATTATCCTTAAAATAAAGGTCTAGCTGAGACCAAAGCACCAGACTGAATACTTATCATCTAGTTATTGGTAGAAAAAGAGAGAAAAGATAAAAACAATAAATCATGCAAATGGAAATTATTGAAAGTGTTTTAATTTATCATGCGATTAATTGATTTATTGGTTACTGTGACATCTGTGCCATCAACTAATTAATTGACTCTCTGATTACCTAATAAAAACCGGTTAATTAACAAGCACTGTGTCTCAGCTGCTTAAAACTGAACAGGAAACGTTACGCCACCAGTTTGGAAGTATTTCGAATATTTAAAACAAAAACAAAAAAATCAATAATAATTCCCGAAGTCGATTCATATGAACCACTTTTCCTGATAAGTTTTCGGCCATGTTGTTCAGCCCTATGCTACAATTCACAATATCAGTCCAGCGTACTAATTTCCTACGCGGTGTCTAATCCTTACCCAGAGCGCAAGCATTTTCCTCCACGTCTTTTTCGTTCCTCTGAAAGTCGTTGATGTATCATCCAAGTTGCTGTCTCTTCCGTGAGAAACGCTTCAAAATTTGACGTCATTTTCACACAAGATGGCGCCGATTCTCAACCATATCAGCTCAGTGTCACATTCAAAACAGTTCGATTTGAACAGTTTCCCGCCGAGCAGTTCACAGTGCGACACCGAACGTCCAGTTTGAGTCCGTGTCGAGCATGCGCAGACCTCCGCGGAGTGAAGTACGCTAGTGTACGTATGGCTTTACATATGGGGCCCATAAAGGGCACGAAATGGAAAGGGAAACAGTAAGGAATTGGCATTGTATGTAAAATTACGTACACAGCGGACCCCCGCCTATTTGCCGAAAATCTTAATATTAGGAACAAAATGCAAACTCTCCAGAAATTTTGAGATTAATCTAAGAAATTTATTGGGAAAAAAACATGAAAATTTCTGAAAAGTTGCAAATTTGCTTGTGGAAAAACAAAAACAAAAAAAAACAAACTGAACTTTTGAGATTAATCTCAGAAGTTTTCTAGAAGAAAACATGGAAATTTCATGAGCTTCAAAATGTCTTTGAATTTAGAAACTCAGAAATTTCTAAAAATAAATAAATAAAAACATTTCTCAGATTAATCTAAAAAAAAATTTCTAGCAAATTTGTAACTTCTCAAAGTCAGAAATTTCTACATTTTTTTCTCAAAAATTTCTAAAGTTAGTCTTGAACTCATCTCATTAGCATGAACAGACTACTTAGTAAACCATTTCATAATTATTTTAGCATGTCAGAATTTAAATAGCACTGAAAATTAAGTTAGTCGATTCACAATGTTAATTTGTTATGTGCTCTGTATTCATTTTATAGATTCAGGTTGGTCTGTCCCTTGGTGCTACTGTTTTCTAACCATGTTTTCCAATGATTCCATCTATTTTCAGTCTAATTTCATGAATTATTGATATTCTCTTTAAAATACTTTTAGTTGATATTTGACTGTAGATTGTTTTCTGAAAATGTACTTTAATGTAGTTCACCTTGTTTTTTATTCCTTTGGATCGGTTGGTTGACTGTACAACCAACTGCTTGAAGGTTTTTATTTTAATTACCAAATTTCCTCAGAAATTAATTTGGAAATTAAGCTCAATTTGTGTGAAAAAGTCAGCTACAAATACATCTCAAAAGGTACAACAATATTTTTTAAGTAATGCCACATTAAAGGGTTAACATTAGGGCTGCAAAATATATCAGCTAGTTTTGGTAATTTTTTTACATATAGGTTTGATAAAAAAAAAAAAGGATTTGATCATGTGATGCAGCAAAGGATTGTGGGGAATTTAATTTAAGTCAGTGGTGTGGTCTCTTTTTCCCAGGGTGTGAAAAAGGTAGCAAAATGTATATTGGTAGACATCAGTTATTGGCAATAACCTATATATATATATATACACATCAATATACTCAACATTTCCTGTTTCTGTATTCACAATCTTGTACTTACTGTATGGATAAAAGGTATCCAGCTGCAATTAACTGTATTATTTGCCTGTATTGTAGCTAAACAAAGTTTTTTGTGTATGTATATATATATATGACAAATAACTGTTGCCTAAAGAAATAAACACAATAACCAAATTAACTCCAGAGATTATTATTCTATTTGTAGACTTCTATTAAAACACAGACAGAACAACTTCAAACAATCACACATTGCATCTTATATACAGCAAGTATATATTATATATTTATATATAATTTATTTTCACAATTTTTTTTAATTGGAGAAAAAAATAAATCAATGATATTAAAACAAATAGAAATTTGAGGCACTCCTCTCGACCGTCACCAAGCAAATACACAGATTTTGTTGAAATTTACACAATTTACAGTATTTTTATTATTTAGAAAATGGCTTCAAATTTATAGAACAGTGTTACAGTGCTTTGAAATTTTTACATTTCTTAAAATCAGCTTCAACCCAGAAAACTTGGAGATTATCACTCAGACATATACGGGATTAACACCAGAGTGAAGTTGCCCCCCGCCCCCCAACCGTCTTCATATGAAATGAGGTTGGTGTCAAAAGTCTGTGCAGCAAAATTTAAAAAATATTAAATGTTTGCAGAGGTCAAAGATCGAGGACAAAAACAAACATAAATAAATCATTATCAACTGTGCTAAATATTTTAGCTGCACAAACATAGCACAGTTAATTTGTATCAATTTCATTTGATTTTGTAAATGTAGACTGGCTGGTTGACCTTTGATGACCTCTGGAAACATTTATGAATATCTTTAAAATGTCAGAATGAGCCGTTTTAGGGCCTCCATCACTTTAAATCCAAATAAGCTGCTGTAGTTTCTGGATGGCAAGTCAACAACAAAACATTTGTCTTTTCCAAACACGCTGGAGCTCAGCTTGGGTTAACGTATTCCCAAAAAGCAGCTGGATGTTTGTTTTTTTAGTGTTTGGGCTGATTTTAGAAGTACAAACTCAGAAGAAAAAATGAAAAAGTGCAAAATGTGAATTTTATCTACCATGTCTCCTTTAATATCTTTAAAAACAGCATAAACAAAAATGTTTGCTGCACAAACGTTTGACACAAATTTTGCTTAATCTGAAGAAGATGTGGAGGAAGGAACTTCACTCAGGTGGGAATAACAGTACACAAAAACCGGACGTGTTGGGAAGTTTGTGTAAGTACGAAGCCGGGTCAGAAAGGCATATTGGCCATGCCGCCGGAGCCGTAGCCGATCGGACTGTCCAGAGACATCCCCCGCTGCCGGAGTGGCTGCTGCTGCCCCATCATGGCCGCCTGGGGGTGGGGCGGCCCCACCATGGGCCGCTGGTGTCCAAACGGCTCCCCCGGGATCGACATGCTCCTCTGTTTCGCCTGCATCATCATAATGTTCTGCTGCGCCATCAAGCTGTGCGGGTGCTGCTGCGGCGGCATCATGCCGGGGTATGGCCCCGACGGATGGTGGAGGAGATTGTTGGCCATCATAGCCGGCTGCTGCTGCGGCGGCATCATTCCTGTCCTTCCCATCATGTGTCCCGGCGGACACATGGCGCCGCCGCCGGACATCACCGCCCTCGACCCGCCCATACCCTGTCGGATCCCTCCGTGCGAAGGGTGGGGAGGCAGCTGCTGCTCCGCCATGCTCTGCAGGCTGGCTAGATGCGGGTTGCACGACACACCGCCGCCACCGCCTCCGCCATGTTGGGAAAGCTGCTTGAGCAGCTGCTGTGGAGTATGCTGCTGGTGCGGGTTCTGATGAGGCTCGCTTTTGGGGAAGTATTGCAGCGTGCTGCTAGGCTTGTCGGACGGAATGATGCGCGACAGATCGAACTCTGGGATCCCCGTCTGCGTCGGCCGAATCACCTCGCTCAGATCCGGGCCGTCGCCCAGAGGCAGCGGCGGGAAGGAGTCGGGCGGGTGCGGCGCGCGCTGCTGATGGTGGCCTTTACTGAGCATCTGCAGCTGCTGATGCGGCAGGATGTCGTCGCTGGGCTGGGGGAAGTTTGGCGGCATTCCTCCGATCGGAGAGTGCATGGGCGGCTGCATGCGAGGAAAACCCCCCGACAGCGGCGACGCGCTGCTGGGGCCCATCCCGTCAGGCGCGCCGCCTCCCATGATGACCGAACTCATGGCCGGCATGCCCAGTTCAGGCCCAGGGGCATCATGGGACAGATGCTGCTGGCCTTGGCTGACCAGACCCATCGGGCTCTGAGGCTCGTTCTGGGGTCCGATGGAGCCTTGACAGTTCAGCATCTGTGACATCTGGGCGTTCGCCATGTTTCCTGGAGAGGAAGAGGAGAAAACATGGAGGACAGAACAAACTTTACTGATTTCACTCCAAACAGTGAACAGAGTGCATTTTTTTTTAAAAAATCTAACATGCGAAATGTACATATTTTTGTAGAGTTTTGTTTTTTCAGGTAATGGCCTTAGTTGATTACTAAATTAATTGTTGATTATTGCGACAACTGATTAATCGAATCAATCTCGATTAATTTCAGCCATAAACATTCCTGTATGGTTTAATTCAGTCCAGTTAATTAATCACTTACTAAATTGGTTGACGATCAAATTATCAAATTATCAAATTAATCGGTTATTAATCCAGTTAATCATGATTAATTGCTTAATCATTTCAGCCCTAAATATTTCTTTGGACCAAATTAAAAATGATTTTATTTAATCCAGTTAAAGATAGATCAAATACTAAATTGGTTGATGATCATTGCAATAATCGATCAGATTAATCTTGATTAATCCAACTGATCGTTTTGATTTTTCTTAAATGCTGATGTGTAAATGTACATTGTGTTTCTCTTGTGGCATCTTCGTACCTCCAATAGTGACACCAGACAGAAGAGGTCGATCTGACAGCATCTCGTCGTCAGAAGTGGCGATTGTTTTGATTGCATCGTGGTAGAGCGGGGTCGAACTGGGGACGGCGTACTTCGACATCTGAGACATGATGAGGGACAAAGGATTCTGGGATGGCGCTGCACCTGGGGAGGAAGTGAAGGGCATACCGGCATTCATAGAAGCTGGTTGGCTAAGGGGCGTTGAGCTGGAACTTCTTGGAGGATGGGGCTGGCCTGCAAAATTCACAAAAAAAGGTTATTAGTAGCAAAGTAACTGCTGGGATTTGCATCTAAAAGAAACTAGTGACTCTTGAAATCTGAGTGAAGTGATGAACTCAGGCCTGAACCTTCAGAGTCACAAAGACAGTTACAAAGTCGGCCTTCTATCACCTGAAGAACATTTCCAGGATTAAAGGACTAACTTTCCAGGATGATCTAGAGAAACTCATCCATGCGTTTAACTTTAGAAGCATTAATTACTGCAACAGTGTCTTCACAAGTCTACCTAAATAAAAAAATAGAGTTCAACTGATCCAGAATGCTGCTGCTTGTGTTCTCACTAAAACCAGGAAGATGAAGCACATCACCCCATTTCTAAAATCCATACTCCCTGTAGCCCAGAGAATAGACTTTAAAGGGGAGCTTTTATCCAAAATTCACATTTTGCACATTTTTGTACTTCCATTTGGGTTCCTACTGTTTCTAAAAGCAGCTCAAGCGCTTAAAAAACCCACCCAGCCGTTTTTTTTTTTAGAAAATAATTTAATGGATTTTGGTGTCTGGAAAATTAGCTGTTTCAAAACCTATGAAATGTAACATCAAGAATCAGCAGGCACTGCCCCGTTACCTAGCAACCCCAACAGAGCTCCGCCCGTCACCTAGCAACCAAAGCTGAGTTCCAGAATGTTTGGTCAGCTGGTTTTACTGCTGTATGCGTTGTACAATGGCTGCTGGAAAAGACAAGGCTTTGTTGTTGACTTACAGTCCAGAAACTACTTCCTACTTCTGCTTTTCGAAGATGTACAGTTGGATAATTGAACAACTGTTTGGAGCAATTTTCATGTGAGTTTGGGCGCATGGCCAGCAGCAGCTTATTTGAATTAAAAGTGACAAACCTTTAAATCCAAAGGCCCTAAAACAGCTCAATCTGAAAAGTGCTCAACATATGCAGAACTGACCATACTAAAATCTCATAATATAAAATTTTGTGAAACAAATGTAATGAACATGTTTTGTATAGACTATAAACCTATCCTAAACTGTTCAAGGTAGCATAATAGGTACTCTTGTTGGTTTATGAATCCCTGAATGGCTTAGCACCACAATACATTAAAGACCTGATGTTGTATCAATCTTCCAGATCACTCAGATCTTCTGGTTCTGCTTTGCTCTGCATCCCCAGAACCAGACATGGAGAAACAGCATTCAGCTTCTACGCACCACAAATCTGGAACAAACTCCCAGAAAACCAAAAACTGCTGAAACACTGAGTTCCTTCTTAAATGAAGGCTAAACACGCACCTGTTTAGAGCTGCTTTTGATTAGCAGTAAGTGGAGCAGTAGTCAACATATTTGATATGCATTTGTTTGATGATGGCATTTGACAAGATGTAATGTTCGTTGCTTGACTGTATGATGTTTTTATGGTGTAAAGCACTTTGAACTGCCTTGTTGCTGAAATATACTATGCAAATAAACTTGACTAAAGTGTACCTGCTTCAGTAGAGCCGTTTCCTCCATTGCCGAGGGGCTTTCCACTGGTTGGGCCGCCGGGACTTGGAAGAGCAACCTTAGGTGAAGTCCAGCCAGGAGAACCAACAGCCATGGCTGGAGACTTCAGCTGCCCCGGAGAAGCCGACGGAGAGTGCAAGCCGAGGTTGGAGGACGCCATTAACTGAGGAGACTTTAAGGAAGAAGAGCAAGGAGTTCCCGCTCCAGACGCCGGGGGGAAACCGGGGTGGTGTCCGGTGTTAGACAGCGGCGACTTCAGCCCTGGAGCGGACGGAGAAGGCAAGAGAGGAGATGGCTCTTGATTGAGGGATGGCGATTTGAGTTGGTGAGGCGGAGGCACTGATGGAGAGGCAAGGGAGTTAACGCTGACTGACATTTCAGGGGCGTTTCTGGAAGCGAGATCTGCTCCTCTAAGGCCTTCGGTTTGAGGCAAATGGCTGAGCCGAGACGTAGCTCCGAGCTGGTTGGGTCCAGGCTGGTCAGGGCCGAACATCTCAGGGCCAGGTTGTTGGAGAAACGGCCCGTCCACCTGTCCTTCAGGGAAGGGACCTTGACCGGGAAACTGGAATGGCCCGTCAGGTCCAGGCATCATCCCCTTATTCCCGCCTCTTCCGCTGATTTCTCCAGGTCCAAACATGTCCGGTAAAGGCCCCCCTCTGAGCCTCTGTGACATCATCATCTGCTGCTGCTGAAGGTTCATCTGAGGGTTCATTCCCATTGGGATATTACTCCCTAAAGGGGAATCTACCAAGTCTCTCATTGGATGACACGCTCCAGGTGACATCATGATCTCCCTTGAACCAGGAAAATCCATTGGATCCACCCGACCAGACGGCGGGCCTCGCCCCATTCCTAAGTTGGGGAAATCTGCACTCCCGAACCCGTCCATTATTCTTGACCCCATGTTCCCCTGCTGCTGCTGTTTAGCCAATCGGTCTAGCTCAAACCTGGACACCTGCATCTGCCGTTTCTCCATGATCCGGAACATTTCTTCGCGCGCCAACAGCTCAGCGTCGTCTTGGAAGTGTTGGGGAGCTCCGCCAGGGTAGCAGCCATGGAAGGGTCCACCGCCACCGCCGCTGTTTGGAACGTCTTCCAGCCAGATCATCCCGGGTCGGACAGGCCTCTGAGGTCCTAGGCCCTCTACGGATCCGGGGAAACCCCCTCCACCTGGCTGCCCTCTCTGGATCGGACCCAGGAACCGAGGGCCCCGCGGCCCCTCCGGGTGCATCTCAAACACTTTCCCATTCCCACCAATTCCCCGTCGCATCAAATTCCCAGAAGCCCACTGCTGGTCTCCAGGTTTATTGTGGTAGGGAGGAGGTGGCCCTCTAATCATCATCGGGGCCCCATGCATGCCAGCCTCAGGAATCATTCTAAAGTGCTGCGGGGGTCCAGGGTGCTCAATCTCCTGCTGCCGCCTCTTTTCCTGGTAGTACTCCTCCTTAAGCTTCCTCCACGCCATCTGCTCCCGCGTGAGCCCCTCTGGCCCCATCAAGGGCGCCATGTTGTCTCCAGGCGAGGGCATCTGGTGATGCAATGGCGGCGGGAGGTTGTGGTGAGAGTCTAAATGCGGGTTGTCGAGCACTGCCCCGCCGAGAGACTGCGTTTGGGAAATCATGGACTGGAGAGGCTCTTCGTACTTTTTCGGCAACATGCTAGCGTTAGCACAATTCCCAGAGGCGTTCGTACCAATCTCACCGTCCTCAGCGCCACTCCTGTCTGTATTATTCAAGTTGGTTGGGTTGTTCGTACCGCCGCAGTGTGGGCCTCCCGGTTCTCCACTGCGCAGAAGCAGCCGCTCTATGTCTCTCAGAGTCTGCAATGAGCGCTCTCTGTGTTCGAGTTGCTCCTTGGAAAGACAGTCCATGTTCCTGCTGCCGCCTCTCTGCAACGCGCCACCCTGCAGATGAGCGGACAGGATGCTGGCGCCTCCAGACGGAGAGGCGGCAGCACCCGATTCAGCACCGCTACCCGACTCTCTGAGTCCTCCACCTGTCCTTTGGGGGGCGCCGTTGTTACTGCCGGGAGCCCCGGCAGGTCTGACCTGACCGGACTCGCTGTCAGAGTGTCCGGCCGACGACGGACCTCCGACTCCGGCGGAGGCTGGCCGCGGCGTTCCGCTTTGGGACTTGGGGGTTCCGGTTAGCGGAGAGCAGCTGGAGTTTACCTTCTCAGGTAGGTTAGGGAGCTTCCCTTGTTGGTAGCCCTGCAGCAAAGAAAACCGACATTAAAACAAACTGGAATACACACGGTAAATATTTTAACTTCATAGACCTCACTGCAAATACACAAAATCATACAGAGTATTTTTAATTTAGTTTCTAGTGAAAATATCTTAAAAGTTAGCAAGTACTTTATCCAACAGCTCTTTAGCTGTTCTTATCGTTTTATTGCCTTTTTCTTACTTTACTGTACCACTATTATGCATCTTATTTACCAGTATTCTTTTTTGCGTTTAACTTGAGAAGCACTTTGTGCAGCTTGAGCTATTGGAAATGTGGAATATAATAAGTTTTACATTGACAAAATATAAGAGCTTGTTTTAAGTAAATAATTCGCTAATATATATCAAAAAGTACTAGGTCAACTGGCAGATTATTGGACAAATATATTGTTATAAGTAAAATAATCTACCAGTGAAACTATTTTTTAAAATCAATATTAAGGGATTATTGACCTAAATCTTAAGTTACTGGTTAGTTAGTTTTGCCTTATTTCAAGTGTAATTCGATATTTGCACTAAAAATTAGACAGAAATCTTTGGTAATGAATCAAAGTGATTAATTGTATTCCAGAGGAAGAGATGAAACTTTAGTGGTACCAGACTGCTGAAATCAGATTTAAAATTCAGTGTTTACATATCCCCACAATCAGAGTAAAGGTACATTTGGCAAAACAAAACATTAAAGCCTTCCTTATTTCTTTTTTTTTTTTTTAAGTTTTATTTTTAAAATAAAACAGGAACAGAAACAAGTGATAAAGTTAGCTATGCCAATCATTCCTCACACACATTTTGCAGCTGTCGTCTTTTACACAGTCGCACATTTACATTCTGATAAAAAACAAACTTTAAGTTTCGGTTTCTGACCTGCTCCAACTTGGAGTTTGGAACATTTTGCTGGTGAAAGCGAAGGATTGAATCACTTTGTCCCTTCATCACTGCCTCAGCAGCACTGTTGAAGAAACAATTTAAAAAATTAACTTATTAATGCTGTTTACATACACAGTAAAATTCAAAACCTTTTAGGCATTTTTAAGTTAAGTTTACAAACTTTTCCAGCACCACATTTTGGAGATAAAAACAATACAAACTAAAGGAGACAGATAATCATTTATTACTGTTATTAATCTATTTTTTTTTGGTGGCGTTATAGTTTCTACAGCAGGATAAAATTAAAACAAAAGAATATTTTATGTTTTAAAATGTCTCTGATACACCTTAGAAACCAAACTGGTGTGATAACAAGCCTCCAATTTAACAAAACAAAATTACAAAAACGCAGTTTAGCATAAAATATATGATCACTGAGTCATTAGGAATAATAAATATTCACTTTAATGAAATATTCCAACAAAATCACATTAAGATAAATGACATTCCTGCTCAAATTAAAGGCTTAAACACAAAATGCAATCAAAATTACAAAAATGTTTTTCTGGTATTTAGCAAATAAAAATAATTTTGGTCATTCTAACATAAAAACAGAACATTTAAGTCTAATTTTATTTCAGACAGTAAAAAAAAGTTTTTATGTTTTTACTAGGTGTGTGAAAATATCTGATTTGAACTGTAAATAAATAATCTAGGTTTTTAATCAAACATTAAATTATAACTTTATTAAGAACTTTCCTAAAATTCAAGCATTTTAAAATATTTTAATCACCTGTAGGAACTTTTTAAATCTTGAACGTGCGTCTCACCTGTTGGCCAGGCAGGTGGTGAAAACGTAGACCACCTGCTGTGAAGGCTGCGGCAGCTCCGCCTTCAGCGCCGGTCCCGATCCGATGACGGCCGCCCCGGATTCAGCCGCCATGTTTCCAGCAGGAAGGCGGTCCGCATGTCCCGGGATCGGACCTGACAAACCAACAGAACCGGAGCTCAGCTTCTCTCTGGCTGAAACAAGCATCCACTTAATTGCAACAGTTCAACATTAGATGGAGCTAAAACCACTTTTTTTTTCCCCAAGCTTATATGGATTCTATATATAAAAACAGAGATTTCTGTAATTAGATTAAGATTCATTGATATCGCCATGGTTACAGCTGCGTTGGTGAGGATTTTACAGACTTACGTTGGGCGTGCGGCTTGTCTTCGTCATCCGTGTCTGGACCAGAACACCATTCATCTCCGCTGTAAGGCTGCTTCTTGGTCAGAACGCAGCGCCGCTTGCTGCGCATCACACCCTCTGGATGAGAAAACACATCAACATCAGCACTGTGTGGGCCAAAATAACAACAACAAAAAACAAGCAAATAAATTCATCTGAATGGATTTCAGTCATCCAGATCCAAAACTTAAAAAGGGTTTTGAAAGTTTAGTGCATCAAACAAGAACAGCCGAGTTTTTACGTTTCTTTTGAGTTGTAAGTAAGTTTGTCATGATAAATTTATTGCAATAATTGATAATGTTGTTGTTTTGAGATCATTTTCCAAGAAATATAATGGTGGTAACGCAAGAACACAATCTCAAGGATCAATAACCTTTAAATTCCTATGAACATTTAAATACTGGAGCTGGAAGACATTTGAAATATTAAAAATAAATAAACAAAACAAACAACAAATAAAATGAATCATAGAGCCTCTGTAAACAAAATTATCTTTAAAAAAGGGATAGTTGAGACCAAAACACCAAACTGAAAACTTTTATCATTCAGTTTTTGAAAGAGAAAAGAGAAAAACAAAGCAAATGAAAATTATTGAGTTTCTTTTAAGTTATCATGCAATCAATTGATTTATTGCGACAGCCCTAGTTGTAAGAACAGGATTTGGGTTGCTTTCTTCCAAAACACCTGCTTTATTTAGACAAATTTAATAAATTAAAATCAGATTTTAGTTTTACAGAAAAGGATTAAACCCACTGGAAAAGGAGGAGGAAGAAAAACGGCCAGAAAACTGCAACCGCTCATTTTAGAGAGAGAACATTAAAAATCTTCAAACTTTTAATTATAAATCACCATAAGGCTTTCTATTGCTTTTCAAAGCAGACCACTAATTCCAAAACAGATTTTTCCACACAAAACAGTCGTTTTTAAAAGTCACTAAAACAGGAACGACGTCCATTATGTTGCATTATGGACGTCCAGTGTGATACAGTGAAGTTCGCCTAAACAACAGCCTGGACTGGAGAAGAGGAAAAATAAAAAGATAAAAAAGCAGGATGTGCTTCATGAGGAAGCCGATGTTATTCAGATGTTCTGCAAATCTGCCATTAACTGTGGAGCAGCAGCATCCGAGTCCGGGTCTTAAAAAGGCTCAACAAGCTGATGAAGAAGGCTGGTTCTGGAAAAATGAGCCCACTGCAGTGAACCCGTTGAAAACCTCCTGGTTCTTCCACCAAATACTGATTTCTGAGTTAAAACATCAGTACTGTTGTTTCTAAATGAATATGAACTTGTTTTCTTTGCATTATTTGAGGTCTGAAAGCGCTGCATCTTTTTATTTTGACCATTTCTTATTTTTTTGCAAATAAATCCTACATTTTTGTTTGAAATTTCAGGGACATGTCGGTAGTTCATAGAATAAAAGAACAAAGTTCATTTTGCTCAAACAGTTAAATCAGAGAAACTGATCATTTTAAATGATGTGAATTTTTCCCAGAGCTGTATATCTTGTTTGTGTCAATATTACACCAACCTATTCCTCTGCAGTTTAATAACAGCCATTATTAAAAAAGACAGTAGTGGTGAACTGATAGCAGTTTTCTGGCTGATCAACGACATTTAAAAAGCCCAACTGCCGCAAACCCAGCAAAAACGTTGCACAGTAAATTTTACACAAAAAGAATAAAACTATTTTATATTTTTCTGCCATTTCGGAACAGAAAAAGGACCAACCACTGACTGCTTCGGTTAAACTGCCCACAATCCTTTGCTCCATCAAAGTCACATGACCAAACAAATGCCACCCAACCAGCCGGCTTCACTCCTCCAGAAACAAACGGCAACAAGATGGAAATAATTATCGGTTGTTAAATTGTTTTCGACCACATTTCTTCTCCGACTGTTCCTCTAATTTCCTTCCCGTTTTTATTAAGAATAAAAGGCTGAAACGAACTGCAGCAGAGTGAGTCGAGTTGTCTTGCAGACAGAGCAGAAACACCTTGGAGGAGAGTTATTCCAGACATCAAACTGACGGAGGCCACATGGTGGAAGTATAATGTGTCATTTCTAAAGCTGGGGATTTCCCCCGACTTTGTTTGGGCTGCCTGACCGAACGGTGGCGCAGCAGGGAAATACAAGCTGCCTGGAGCGCATTGAAATGCACATTAGACATTTACATCGCATGCAGGACAGTGCAAAATGTTTAAAGAGAGCTTACTGATAGTTTTTTAGACTTTCAGAAAGTTTTTTCTTATGATTTCACTTGAGTTTTCATTTATTTTCTTTAATCTTAACTGAAGCGTCAGGCTAGAAAGACCAGAGATTCTTTAATCTGATTTATTTTAGTACTCCAATTCAGATTGAGTGAGATTTTTCTTTCCAAAACATGAAAACTTCTGAGTAAATTTAGCTTTAACTCAAAAGTTAATGGCAGAAACCAAAAATGAACCAATTTGACAATTAGGGTCGATACCGATAGCCGATATTAGTATGGCCGTTTTGGCCAATAACAGATGTTTCCCAGTATCACATACATCATTCTTCATCCTTTTGACTTCAGTTGCTGCATCACTAAATCTGTCACATGACCAAACAAAAATCAAATGACCAATCCCCTCAGGCTCCTAAAACACAAACAAGATGGAAATAAACACATAATGTCAGCCAAGCCAGTCTGATCCGACTGGTACAAAAACGTCAAAAATTAACTAAAATCTTCTGATACCAAATTTAATATCAAAATATAATTTTCTAGAAGAAACATGGACCATAAAAATGTCCATGCCTGCATCACAGTATGTCTCCAACGTTTATTAGAGTTAAAACAAAGAGCATGGTGTGTGCTGATGCGTTTACTGACTGAAAAAAAGTGGGAGGTTTCAGCTTTGATGCATTTCATGAACAAAAGGCAGTAAAAACTATTCTTGCTTTATTTTCAATAAGAAAATAAAACCATTTCTAACACTTGACATTTGATTGCTAGAAAATGTGACTAAAAAACAGCAGAAAATACCAAGAAAACTAAGAAAATCCTCAAGAATATTTTTAAAAATTCACAAAGAACTTGCTTCATTCAAAACAATGTCTAAATTACTAAATGTAATGTCTAAGAATTACTAAAAACTAATTTTTAATGCTAAATAATAAGACCAATGCAAATGGTAATCTGAAACATTTGCTAAAGTAAAACAAATGTTCACTTTATTTGGGAATCTGAGTCAGACGAGCACAAAGTGATCCGTACTGGTGAATGAAATGGAAGAAAAACCACCAACAGTTCAAAATCTGAAAAGTGTGGTGTGCATATTCAGGCCCCTCAGTCAGGACTTCACAGAAACAATGGTGTACCGGTGGCAGTTTTCTGGCCAATCACCAATTTGTAAAAAGCCTGACCTGTCGATACAGATTTCTTAGTCTGAAAAGTTGTTAATTTAGCAGCAGTAGGATGATTATTGTTACCCAGCAGAGAAAAAGGGAGCAGTGGTGGATTTTCAGTCATTTCCAGAGGGAGACAAGATTGTTTTTGCATCCAGGTATTAGTGAATCACTCAAACTTAAATAAATTTATGTTAAATTTATCAGTGCATAGATTTCTCTGCAGTCACAGCTTCAAACCTCGGAGTATTTCTCTACCAACTTTGCACATTTCTCTCTGCAAAACAGCTGAAGCTCAGTCAGACTGACCAGAAAGATTCATCAAACTTCTCAGTTTGAGGACCTAGATCCAGCACTGATTATCTGCTGGATCTAGGTTTTGACTTTGACTAAGCCACTAACACAGAATCTCAGGAAATTGTGACATTACTAAATATCCTTTGATTAACCTACATCTTCCATATACTTCTCTTTTCCAGCGTACAACCAACCATAAATTTCACCTACGCTTCCTTTCTGGCTGAGATTTCTCACACATTGAGCTTTTAATGAGTATTGCGATTTATTATATTGTGTAACTCTTATCTATACCGTCACACTGTAGCTGTGGCTGCGTGTTTGGGGTCATTGACCAGCTGGACGGTGAACCTCACCCGGCCTACGGAACCATCAAGAACTTCAATGAAGCCCAAAGAGTTACATTTAGGCCACCAGTCACCATTGTAGCTACAGCTAACGATTATTCAAATAATCAATATGATCAATTAATCGGATGAAAAATGGGCACATTCTGCCGATTTGTCTTTTAACCAATCAGAATTGTTTTAGGTAATATTAGAAATACATAAAAAAATGCAAATAAGCATAATTTGATTCATTGTTTTGGAGAAGAAAACATTCTATTGCCTAAAATACAGGGCTGCAACTAACAATTATTCAGATGATTAATCGATTAATTGCATTAATAAATGTTGCCACAGTCTCCACTTTACATTTAACCATGTAAGCCGCATTATACAATATTAGAAAAATAATTAAAAATGCAAATAATAGTTTTTTGAAGAAAATACAAATTTTATTGTCTAAAATGATTTTTTTTTACATTTCTTAATGATTTTTTGAGCAAAATATGCATCAGCAACTAGAAAAAAAATAACTGATTATTTTATAGATTAACAGACAGCAAGACATGCTTAGTATGAGATTTTTTTTAAAAATGGCCTTTTTAAAAGTTAAAAATGAGGAATTCAGGGTAGAACACATTTAGAGACAAAGAAGGGTTTTCATCTTAAATGCAAAATGTATATGTTTTTGTACAGTTTTGGCTTAATTACTACTCTTAATGTGTTGTTCTTTCATCAAATAGTCGTTTTATTTTTGGTTTTTATACTGCAGTTAACAATTAATCAATTACTTAATTAGTTGACAATTGTCCCAATAATCGATTAATCACGATTAATCGCTTCAGTCCTCCTAAAATGCGAATACTGCATTTCTTTGTTGGATACTTGATCATTTGTAGCAAATAATGCAGATGCAGCTAAAAATATACTTCCAACATAAACATGGGGAGAACTCATCCCTTCCTGCTTAATGCACTGTAGGGTTTACTCCAGTTAGCAATTAATCAATTATTGAACAAGTTAACCATTACTTTAATAATCAATTAATCACGATTAATCGTTTCAGCCATGCTGTAATGTACGTAGTTTTGGCTTATTGTTCTTTCAGCAAATGGTCTTTTTTGAATTTGTAAACTCCAGTTAATTAATCGATAAAATTAGTTGACGATTAATAATCATGATTAACTTTCAGCCCTGCAGTTTTGACTTCATTAGAGCTCTGAATGTTTTGTTCTTTCAGCAAATCGTCCTTTTCGAGTCTGTACACTCCAGTTAGCAATTATTTGATAACATTAGTTGACGATTACTTTAATAATCATGGTTAATCGTTTCATCCCTGCTATAATGCAGTTTTGGTTTGATTTTGTCGTTTCAGCAAATGGCCTTTTTTGGGTCTGTATAGCGATTAATCGATTACTAAATTAGTTGTTCCAATAATCTGTCTGTGTCACCATGGGTCTCATCTGCCCCTGTTTGGTTGGTTTTCAGTTGTGGTTTAATCTTATATTGTCTGTTTCATAGAACAGCTGCATTTATACAGAGATTAAATTTAGTCAATTTTTGTGTAGGAGGATTGGGTTGAATACATGAGCCCACCACACTTTTCAGACCTTGATTTTTAAAACTTCCATCTTTTTCTCTCCACTTTGTGTTGGTCTACCACATGAAATCCACTTGAGAAGCGTTGACGTTTGTGACAACATTTGAAGAAGTTCACAGACTTGAGTACAGTGTTACCGAGTGCGGCTAGCTTTCCAAACACGAGCGGGGCGAGTCTGAGCAACCACAGCGTGCAAAAGTACAGTAAAGGAGGAAGTTGTTTATACAATGCAGAACAGACGACAGCAGCAGGAGGATTTTTACACCGTCAGACAAACATTATGACCTTTTGTGTTTTTGCAAGCAGCAGACAGAGAAGCTTTAGGCCAGAAGCTCGACCGGTTTAAGGTAAATCTTAGGAGAATAGCTGTAGCTGTGTGTACGTGTCATTGGGAGCTTTTATTTTCATTTATCATCCTTTGAGCACCGAGGCCACACCTCTTCGAGTGGGTTTTTTGTTTTCTCAGAATGTGCATATCACAATTTGCATACAGCACTCAAATCAGTTTTTACAGTCACAGTTTGAGAGGACTCACTCCCCTCTTCTATTTGGAGACAAAGAAAGCAAGTCACCACAAATTAGCATGATGTTATTATAAAGGCAATGATTAGCGCAGGCGTCGAGGAAACCGATGCGAACAGATGTCCTCTGTAGCGATGAAAGCGCGAGTGTGTGTTGCACAAGAAGCAAAGAGGAGCTTCACTAAAACACACTAATGTGATCTGCAGCCAAAACTCTCAAAACACAAGCCTGAATACAACAACAAATGCAAATCAGACACTTATTTTATTTTCCTACAAGCAAACAGAAACCAGTTGAATGTCTTGGATGTGAAACACACCATAAAGAGTTAAGAAGGGGAAATTCTGACGCTTCGGCGAAAGGTCAGGGCATTTCAGCGAGAGAGAAAACAAATTCATCCGTCCTCTCGGTCCTTACGTTCACTTCCTGCTGTGGAGGAGGCGAATGCACGTAATCTGGTATTTCGGGTAAAGATGTTGCTGATAGGAAGTTAAAGGAAGTGTAAATTTAGACCTGAACAGGGCAGGGCGATATGGCAAAAAACATAAATCTGATTTTTTCACACCAGATCCGATATTAAATCAATTCTCTACAAATGATGGAAGATATTTTCAGAAAGTGGCTTTTATTTCAATTATTCCTTCTGCTAGTTGTACGGCAGCATTTAATTATGAGATCAAAATCACAACAATGGCAGAATAAAAATGCAAAAAGCATCTTAAAATTGAGAAAATGCTTTAATCAGGATCTCTCTCATTTCATCTGGTTACTTCTTTGAAATAGATTCAGTCATTGCTCAATCGTTTAAGGTCCTGCTACTCATAATAATTTCATACTAATGTGGTAAAAGATTAAGTATTTATATTCTGGATAACTTCACAAGATGCTCAAAATTCCTCATTTAAATTTATTTTTTCAAGTTCTAATATTACAACTTTACTTTAGAGCTAGATAACTTGAATGAAACAAACATATCACAATATAAGAGTTTCATATCACATCAATAATTATTGGTTAGTTTTTTTGTTTTAAATACCTGAAATAATAAACTGGTAATGTGACCTTTCCTGTTTTATCCCAGCTTTTGTCGTTTATTTTCAAGCAGTTATGAGGCATGGTGGCGAAACCTTAAACTGCTGCTGCGCCAGTTGATCAGCAGGTTGTTGCTAGGTAACCAAAGAATGAGTGAGTTACTAGGTAACCAAAGAGTGAGTGAGCTGCTAGGTAACCAAAGAGTGAGTGAGTTGCTAGGTAACCAAAGAGTGAGTGAGCTAGTTGATGCCACAAATAGAATATATAGAATAGGATATACTTTATTGACATCCAATGGGAAATTGCTTATTCAAAGTCCAAATAAACAAAAGCTGTCAAACAAGATGGCTGCCACGGGGGCGTTGATGTCACACTGAACTATGGAAACCCAAGGAGTGGTTTTTCCAAAAATGAAAATCTTCAAAAACTAAAAATTTGGTAAATCAATAAAACTCCAAGTTTTTGTTTGTTTCTCCCCTGTGAGACAGCTCACCTCCTTTGGCATCTGGTTCCAGCGCAGGAGCCGGAGCGCCGCTCCTGGATTCGCCAGAGTCGATGGACACGCTCCGCTCCCGCTTCGATTTGGTTTTCAGCATCCCTCCGCTCACCGATTGCCCCGCCGCCACCGCCTTCTGGCCCGGGTTGCCGAGGGAAACCTGTCCGGATTTGGCTCCATGGATGCCGGGTACGCCTCCCTGCTGCTGCTGCTGCTGCTGGTGGTTCACGCCTGGGATCTGGGAGCGGCCGTCGCTGCTGACTTGCTTGCCATGGTTGGCCGCTTTGTTGTCGGTGTGCATCTGAACGGCCGAATAGAGGTGGACGTTTTGGTGAGGAGAGCTGCAGCGCCCCTAGTGGAGCTCACATCGCTCACAGGCCACACTAGAACATAAACACAAAATGTAATGTTCTGTGCTCCTTCCATAACTGATGGCTTTATGACGTTTTAGGCTTTAAAGCGCTTTAAACTATACATGCTATACAAATAACCTCGATTTAAAAGATGTTGGGATGCTGGTTATCGATTAATGAATTAGTCTAAAGTTGAATGATCTTACTGTTGGACTAATTAATAAGCTGCCATTTTTGTCAAAAAGAGTTTTTACCTTGTATCAAGAGGGCAAAACCTCTTCCCATAACAAAGGGCTTTTTATCTTAATTGTTTATATTGCCGCTTTTCGGTCAACCTCACCTTCGTAGCACATCAGAAACTTTTAGGTGATAAAGTTGCCGTTACTCCGTCGTGCAGCTCGGCTGAATGAAGCGCTATTAAAGCTGATAACTTAAAGAGTTGGTCGAGTGCATTTTCCATCCCAAACCGGACTCTGTTTGGACAATTCATCATCCCCGTTGCGGAAAGTTCCCGGCGCCATATTTGATTCTGTTTCAACGGCTCCGCTTAAGGATGACCAGCGGCGCCCTCTGCTGGATGGCGGCCAAACTACAACACTGAAAGTCGGTCTCAAGCGGACGTAATTAGTTAATCGACCGGAACTAATTTTAATCTAATAAACCATTAATCGATTGTTTGCATCCTAAAGAGAATAAAGGAAGAAATCAGGCAATTCAACCTTGGGAAAGAAGGAGGAGGAGAGTTGAAGTTTTCTCACTCACCTAAAGTCGCCTAGACGCTCAACTGACATGCTGCCATGTTGCTCTGCAGGGCGCCTCACTGACCACACACACACCTGGAGGACAACAGGAGAGGAAAGTCATCAGATGAGGCAGATAGCAACCTTTAGAGCCGCTGCTATCTGTCTGCGTCCTCAGCCCGGAGGTCAACATCAAGCTTTATGTGCGGAGACAAGAGAGATAATGAGACGGCAAGGCCGAGGAGACGCCGCGCCGCAGGGCGACTGGCCCTTTAAGAGAAACTGAGCCAAAAGTGAGTGCTGCTCGGAGGAGGAGGGGGAGGGATCTGAAACTCAGAAGTAGCTCAGCAGTGTTGAAGGTCCCACCCCCCTGCCAGACACTCTGCAAACCACAAAAACTCCAGCAAGCGCTCAACCTCTCCCTCGGTTTCCCCAAACTGAGAGCCTGATTGAGACTCTGACTCACTCAGACATCATCAGCGCGTCTGCGTTTGCTTTTAATCTATTCTGCCTGCATAGAGAGGCCAGATGATAAGGACTGCACTGCAAAAACACAAACTACTAACAGGCATCTTTACTCCCGTTCTACTGCAAATCTCACTGTACACTTGAAATAAACCAAAAATTATACTCAAGAAAAAGTAGCACTACTAAAATATATTTCTACTCAAGTAAAAAGTAGCCAGAAATGCAAAAGCATTGTAAAAGTAAATAAATAAACTCAAGTAAATGTAACTAGCTGCAACCTACCTCTGCTTACAAGTACATTTGAGCAAGATATAGGTTGTTCTAAATAAATAATTCACACTGCAAAAACACAATCTAACCAAGTGTTTTGTTTTTTTTTGGTCTAGTTTCTATCTTAAAACAAACTTCTAAATGTTAAGATAAAAAAGTTTGTTTTAAGTTAATAATTTCTTTAAAAAGCACAAGTTTCAACGGCAGATTTTTTTTCAGTGATAAGACAATTTTTCATGTTATACTTTAAAAATCTCCCTGTTTTTCATCAATAATAAGGAATTAACTTAAAACAAACTTGCTGTAAAGTTGTTTTTAAGTTAGTTTTCTCTTATTTAATGTGTAATAAGATATCTGCACTAGAAATTTTACTGAAATATTTGGTAAAATTTCATGTTTTTGCAGTGTCCCTGTTGCAGATTTCTCAGCAAAGTGAAAAACTTGGAGAGCAAAATTCAATCTGCATTTCTGATTTTAACCTTGTATAAACATAGTTCACACACAGAAAACTGATTCTACACACTTTTTTCCTCCCATATAATTTCATCTGTGTGTCACAGGGAGAAAAAATAAAAGATAAAAACCATCAACAGGTCTCAACAAGACCCTCCCACACCCGTTTCTGGCAAACAATAGCCAATCCAATGAAGAGAGACATAAACCAACATTTCCACCGGCTTTGGGCGTTGGTAAACACAGCAATTAGTCATTAACCAACACCGGGCGGATTCGGCGCGGAGCTTCAGCGCCGGCCGGTCGCTCGGTTGGCCAAAAGCTTCGTCACTCATTAACTCGGACGATCAGACTGTTGACAAAGTGCGAGTCACTGGCTTTGTGCAACAACAGGAGGAGGCAGCAGACTAATCAAGACGCTGACCTTCGAGTGGATGCTTGTGAGGAGATGAACGCCAGACGAGCAGCGGCGGTGGACCGAGGTCACGGCCGGCTCTGCCGAAGCAGACGCGATAAGGGAATCAAGGCGACGCAAATGTATAAAAATAAAAATAAAGTATTAGGATGAATTTTAGTTTGAGATGTGAAAGACTTTAAAGACTCGGTGATAAAAGTCTCCAGTTTGGTGCTTCGGTCTCAACTAGTTAGTTTATGGAAGTACAATTTTGTTTACCGAGACTTAATAATTAATTTTATTTGTTGTTTCTGTTTAATTATTTTGGATATTTAAAATGTCTTCCAGTTCCAGTGTTAAATGTTCATTAAAATACAAGCTTTATTGATCTTTAAGAATATCATCCAGGATTATTACATTACTTGAAAATCGTCTCAAAACAATGTTATCGTTTATCGCAATAACTTCTAGGGCAATTTATCGTCCAACAAAATGCATCTTTCCCCTCACAAAAAAACCCAAAACCAAAACAGAAATATAATAAAGATTAAAAGTTTTTTTTGGTTATTTTATCTCAGCATTTCAATACTAAAGGAGAACCAGGTTACTGATTTATTTCTACCATTTATTTTTGCTAAGTTTAGATGTCTCAGGTTTACATTAAAATGATAAATTAACACATTTTCTTGTGAATTTTAGTTTGAAATGTGAAAGACTTTAGGCTACTGGATTTTTCAGATAACTGGTTAATGCAAACCTTATTGATAAATTAAAACAATTGATAATTAAAACAAGATCAATAATTTCCATTTGCATGATTTATCATTTTTCTCTTTCTACTAAAAACTGAATAACATTTTTCAGTCTGGTGTTTTTGGTCTCTATTAGCTCTTTTTTTAAGAACAATTTTGTTTACAGAGATGTAATAATTTGTTTTATTTGTCTCTCATAACTAACTTTTCAGAAAGATATAAAAGCTTGTTTTAAGTCAGTAATTCTTCAGTATTGATTAAAAAAAGTATTGGTTCCATATTTTTGATTGAAAAAGATATTAGCACTAGAAACTAGACCAAAAATACTTTGTAAGATTTTGTGTTTTTGCAGTGCAAACAGTCACTGTAGACTCGTATACTGTCTTCAATAACTAGAAATTAAATTGTTTGTTTTAAATTATTGTTTTATAAGGGTAGTGACGTCAAACTGTTTTATTTTTTCTCACTTCAGTTTGTCTTACTGCCGAAACCGGAGGCAAACAAGAATGAATTTCTGCTTCCCGTCTGCAATCTTTTATAGATGAAAATCTAAAATTAAATCAAACTTAATTGGTTTCATCTGCATTCATTAAATTCTGAGGAATTTAAGAAATGAGCAAGTGACTTATAACTGCTGACATTTCTACAGCAATATTCAACAAATCCATTCAATCTGGCTGATCTTCAGTTTTTCTACATTAATATGATGGCTGTAAAATTCAACTTAATGTCCCAGTTGAGGGAATCTTTTATGGTCATTTAGGCTGTAACTAATTTCTTTCCTTCTCACTGTTTCTCTGCATTCTTTGGTGAAAGTTGGCCCTTTTCCCCTTTACTTCATTGAACATTTCTAATCCTAAATAACCTAAAAAGTGAAAAAAGTGTCAGTGACAAAAAAAATGTTTGATTTTAACTTTAATACCTAATTTTACAAGGTTTTATACACATAATGTAAAAAATATAAATGTAATTAAAGCCGCAGTGCTGATATGATTTAAAACGTACCTGTTAAGTGACAGACTATTAACTTTGCGTCCTGCTCACCTTAAATCAGAGGAAATCAAGAAAACGTTTGTGTTTAAAGTCTGTTTACCGTTACTGAGTCTATTGTACCGATGCTCTTCACATGCAAATGCCAAAGAAAAACAATATAGTACAAGGATACATTACACAGTGCTGTCAGGCTAACAAAGTTAAATCCAGATCCTCCATTAAATTTGGCACATGAACTAAAGAAAAGCAGAGCTGCTCTGGGACCTCAACATTTATCTGTGGTGAATTTTCTAAGTAAGACTGAGTAATCTGCACTCTCATAACTCAGTTACTGTCAGGACAAAAGTATGCTTAGCATCCTGCAACTAAATTTTATGAATATACATTAGCAAAACTAAACAAAAATCTGCTTTTATAATGCACAACTATCACAAACCAAACAGGGAGAAAGAAGTAAAATACCCAAAGAAGAGTCAGTGTTTCAGTGGCCGCTGGTTTCTTTCTGCTCAATCTGTGATTTCTGCTCCTCCAACCGGCAATATGGGTAAAGCAACTACAATTATTTCAGAACAGTACTTCTCTGTTAGTGCAATCGTCTGCTGTGTACCGTCTGCAATTACAGGATATCCAGCTAAAACCCTGCTTTTCATTCAGGCTTCCGCACAACAAACAAATCTGTGTGAGCAGCTACTTAAACAGAAAATATATGAAGACGACTTGAGTGGAAAAGCGTCTCTCTTCTCATTTCCTTATATTAAAGTATTACAGTAAATTACAGCCGCCCAGCGAAGAAATGTTACGTATTTTGTAATTATAACATGCGTAACGTGTCTTATGTTTTTGGAACAACTTGGAGCAATAACTTTTACTTCATAATGATGCGTTTTAAAATGTCGTCTGTCCAATGTCTTAAATAGAAAGATTTTAGGTAGCGGGGTTCTGTGGAATATCTGTAGCTTGTCAGTAGCTTACTTGCTATAGGAAGCAATGGGAACAATCTCAGTTTGGAGAATCAGGAAGGAAATCTGATTGACGCTAAAGGCTCCACAGAAAAACTTTAACTGATAAATTCAAGAAAACGCTAAATAAACTCCGTCACTAACAATTATGAAAGTTTTTAAATATCGCAAAAAAAGAAAATATTTCTATCCAGTTGTTGGCTACACAAACCGCGATTTAATCTGATATTGATGAAATTGATAAAACCTCAAAAGTACTGATTTATTTGGTAGGGTTGATTAATGCACATTAATCAACATTTTTATAAAAGTGCAATAATTATCGCTTTTTCTCTAATTGAGGTGTCAAAGCCACAATTGGCGAAAAATAGCCAAACGGTTATTTTTCATCTATTGTCCCTGGAAAATGAGCAATTTGTCTTGCTAAACAAAGGTTATACCTACAAGGTCAACAGTACTTAACTACACAAATTTGGCCAAATACATAAAAATATAATACAAAGAATAAATACAAAACAAGGCTTTGATATCTACATCACAATTATTCTAAAAAGCATAAAGTAGTAATTAAAACTAATCTTTAATCTAAAAGGCAGAACACAAGTGACCACATGGTGGGATTAGGAGAAGTAGAGCAGGACAAAATGACTGAAAAACATCAATATCAATAATTATTGATTAGTTTTTTGTTTTAAATATTTTAAATACTGCCAAACTGACATGACATTTCCTGTTTCATCCACAGTTTTCACTACACACTGATTTTTTTATTTATAAGCAGTTATGAGACACAGTAGCAAAACTTTTAGCTGTTGCTGCGCCAGTTACTCGACATGTTGTTGCCAGGTAACCAGAGAGTGAGAGCTGGTTGTTGCTAGGTAACCAAAGAGTGCCACAAATCTCAGTTGGCTCACAGTGACAAGCAGTTCACTGCATATTCTACCAGATGTGTCATGTCTTGATGTTGATAACGTGTCTATTGTGATATATATTATTGATTTATTGTCCATTCCTCAGGAAAAGTTACTTATTATTTAAAAGTTTAATCTAAGCGCTACTTTTGAAATCTTTGCATGGGAAAACTGATCATAAATACACCAATACGAGTATCATTTTTAACATTAAAGGCATAAAGGCAAACGCAACTTAAAGAAAATTTTCCAAACTAAGACTAGAGATAATTATCGTCTTTGTGGCTGAAACCAGTGGGAGTTGTCTGCAGACACAACAATTAATATGAAACAAATCAGGACATGTGCATTTACCACGCATAGCGCATGATAAACTATTATTAATAATTCTGATATGAACCAAGCCTGATCAAATGGTTTTCTGTTTCAGATAATCCAGCTGAACTGGGAGGTCTGCTGCAGTTCCAACTGGGTCCGTGTTTAATTCAATGATTTATGCTCTTTACTGGTTCTGAAACACAGAAACAGTTGAATCTTTCATGTTTTGTTGACTTGATCAGCAGTTTCTTTACTGCCTTTCACACTGGGATCCATTTTCTCTAGTAGGTTGTTGTGAACGACTGATTTGAACAAACTATTAACCTTTGCTTCTGTTCGCAAGAGAGAAACCCGCATTTTTTACTGCAAGCGTTTTGTAAATGTTAAAAACGGATCTCTGAACTGGGAAACCGCTTTGATATCCGACAGGAACTTTTGCAAGGAGACGACTAGAAAGATGTAATTTTTTAACGGTCTGCTTTTATTTCCACCTAAGTAATACACGCGGGCCAGAAGGTTTTCACCTCAAGCGTTAAGCTGTTTATTTCTCACACATGGCACCACATGCTAAAGCATTGATCCACTCTGAGTCACTTCTTTGTCTTGTTTAGACTGGTTGTGCACCATCTTGATTTCTGAAAGGGTTTTTTCTCCTCCTCAAAATATCGAAATCAGAAAAAATGAAAATCACCTGTGAACATTAAGGCTAAGATGATTAATCTGATTAATCACTTTTAGTAATAACAAATATTATTTCAATAATATTTAAAAATATATATTATTTCAGACTATTGAAATACTGATTCAATAATCAATAATAATAGTTATTTCAATAATCCATTACTCATGATTCTTCGATTGAGATGATAATTAATAATAATGAATCGTTTCCTGGGTCATAAGTTCTAATAAATTAGTGACACATTAAAATTAAAACTGAGACAATTAATTGGTTTAATCGATTATTAAAATAATATCCAGTAGTAGTCAATTAATCATTAACTGGAGCACACTGATTCAAAATAAGAGGGCATATGCTGAAAAAAGTCCACTCAAAACAGTAATTAAGCCAAAACTGTACACAAAATATACACATTTTGCATTTAACATTTAAAACAATACCGTTTAATTTTTATCTCATTGAAATGTTTAAATTAAGCCCAACACAATTAATCAGTTGAAACTGATTAATTAATCGATTACTGAAATTATCATAAACTAATGTAGTTAACTCCAGTTAACCATTAACTGGAGTTGACCTAGTTAATGGTTAACTGTTTTTAGGTATATAGACTTAAAAACAGGCCATTTGATGGAAGAACACCACACTGGTGTAATCAAATCAAAACTGTACAAAAATTTTCAAAACTTTTTACATTTAAGAAAAAAGTGCAAGTATGTTATTCACAGAACTCCTAAAGTGTCAGTTTTAGCTTCACTTTGTTCAAATTCTGTAAAGAAACAAACAAAAAAGATAAAATAAAATAAAAGTAAAAATCTCCTATTGGGCACTTTTTGCAGTCCAGTTATTAATCAATTAATCCAAAATATTGATGTTGAAAATTTCACTAAGGAAATGCTGATGCATTTTAAACAACATGTTTATTATTTAAAAAAATAATTAAATTGTTTATTTAGCTCTAGTGCCATAACATCTTGCCACTTCTATGTCTGGACTTTGAGTAGGCCATTCTAATATGTTCTGTACTAGGGATAAAAAATTGCTATTTATATATAACAAAAAAGTTGCCAAGTTGGCAATAGAGCGGTGACTATTACAGCCGTCTGCCATGGTGGAGCATGACTGAGTATCTGCAAACTGGTAATCACCCAAAATAAAATAAAAAATCAGGCCCAATTTATTGCTACATCCCTATTTTATGCTGTAACTCTACCTGCATGATTGGGGTAAATGGACCCCACACTAGTCACAACTCTTATTATTGTGCTCAATTTCTGAGGCCACTAAAAGTTTCTAAATGTTGCAGAAACAAAAGGAGAAAAAATCAAAAAAATAATGTTATACGGGTAAAACGTGAGGAAACGGAAGCAGTTTTGATGTCAAAACAGCTGTTCTTTGGTGCAGAAACATGCAGAATAATCTTAGATCCATATGTTTGGAATAAAAAGGAAGCTCTGATTTTATAAAGCTCAAACATCTCATTTAATAAATCTCTCTTTGGGAATTAATCAGCATATTTTGGAACTGAGATACAACAGCTATTATAAAAGACTGACTCATGCATTTTCATACAATCAACTATTTCGTCTGTGAACCAGGAAGCTGGTAAACAAAATGAAAATGTAATTGCCGTCTGCTCCGACAAAATTATATTTTTCTCCGCTTTATTGTCTTTTTAATCCGTCTTTTATTAAACGTGCCACCAAACTTGCTTCTGATCGGAGGCATCGTCTGGGAATAAACTTCTTCTCCAGAAGGTGAAGTCTCACAACGCAGCGACGGAAAATGCTTCCCTGACATTCGTCCAAGTCCTTCCGGAGCAAATTTGATTTAAAAATGGGATCTTGTCCAGATTGATCTAACCAAATAAGTGGAAATAATTCAATGAGTTTAAAAATTTTCAAATCACATGATCATCATGTGTTAAAATGAGTGAGGACACAAAAAGAAGCCAACATTCAGAAATTTTGTAATAAAAGCAAACGGCAATTCACTGCTAAGCAGGATGTTTGATCAATTATTAAAATTATTACCCAATATGTTGATGTAAAAATAAAGTTGGACAGGTATATTGTCTTGGAAGTACACATTATATTCCTTAAATGTGGATTTAGAAAAATCCTTATTTCTTTAATCCATGTACTGAAAAAAGGGGCTTAATTTTGATGCAGAAGGAAAATACAGCTGTGAGGTTTTTTGAGATAAAAATCAGTCATGTGTGACATAGATATGTATTTAGACTTTTCCTAAACCGTCAATAAACCTTAGATAAAATTTCAACTAACTGCTTGCCGTATCAACTAATTTGTTAAATACGGCAGGCAGTTTCTACCATGAAACACAGTGATGGCTGCATCGTAATAAGGCCTCTCACAACAACAAACTTTTCTTGATGATAAACTGTCCCAGAAGTTATTACAATAAACAACAATATTGTTGTTTTGAGACAATTTTCAAGTAATATAATGTCATGATAATGCAAGAACAGATTCTCAAAGTGCAAAATGTTTTAATGAACATTTAACATTGGAACTGGAAGAGATTCTAAACATCCAAAACAAATAAAAGAACATAAAGTAAAAACAAATAAAATGAATTATGAAGTTGTCCTTCAAAAAAAGGTCTAGTTGAGACCAAAGCACCAAACTGAAGAAGAAGAAAAAAAGATAAATCATTAAAATGGAAATTAATGGTGTCGTTTTCATTAATCATGTGATTAACTGATTTATTGCTTATTGCCAAAGGAACTGAATGTTTTTTTGGAGGCTACAAAGTGAGATTCAAAAATCTCCGGAATGAATCAGCAGGCACTGTGCCGTTACCTAGCAACCACAGCCAAGCCCAGACTGCTGCCTAGCAACCACAGCCAAGCCCAGACTGTTGCCTAGCAACCCAAGCAGAACTTTTTATTGACAAATTGTGTTAAGTTGTAAGTAGCATATGTGAGATGTAAGGTAGTGGGAGGCGGGGCTAGAGCTGTAATTTTTTCATTCTGCTGTGTGAGGAGCGCGGGAGCGCATGCTGTTAACTGTTAATGGCGACCATTAAAGTGTGGATGCTAACGTCAGCAGTGTGATTATTGAGTCAACAAATTGAATTTAAATGCATGGTTTAATATTTACATTTGTTGCTTAATTTTTTAAAAACCACAGTAAACGGAACCAGAAATGTTCACCAATAGTTCTCAAAAGCAGACATGACTGCACCTGAAAGCTGAATTTACTTGATTTATCAAACTTTGATAAATATGGCAAACTGTTTTCAGTTTGCCATATTTAATCTTGTTTTTATTTAAGGCTACATTCACACAGCAGATTTTGATGTTCAATAGTGATTTTTCCTAGAATTAGATTTTTTTCCCCCAGGTCATTCATACCAAGAATAATATTCAACCGCAATCAGACTTCTGTGTGAATGATCTACGATCCAAAAGCAACCCAGATGCGCAGAAGAAGAACATTGACGTCACACAGGACCAATCAATTGTAAAGTTATTCAGCAACAGGAGCCGACAATATGGTAACAACACAAAAGAAGCTAAGTGGATATGAGTCACATTTATTGCTAAAAATTTGGAAAAAGATTTCTTTTACACAACAAGACCCTAAAATAATAAATGTTTATTGTTGAGTGGGGCAAAAAATGTCACCAACTTTTTTTCATTTTTGATTGAAACCAAATTGTTGCACTTTTGACTTAACAAAAAGTTTGGACGCCACTAGACAACGACATAAAATATCAGAAGTTTATTAAGACATTACAGCTGTTTTCTGGCAGAAATGGGATTAAACCAAACATATTTGCTGTTTATCTATGGGGGGGTAAGCACTCCCGTTTAGTCCCAGTGGGTCACGCAGAGCGGTTATTAATAGACGCAGAGAGTCCTGGAAAGTTAGGGCCACCAGAGAGAACAAAACCCGACGCCAAGGCAGCTTCTGCTGCAGCGTGGATCAACAACACAGGAAAACACAGAGGCCCAATGTTTAACAGCACTGACGAATTAATAATGAATAACGTGACGCAGGGGCTCATACGGTTACACGGACGCAAAGCGGAGACGCTTGTGACATCAGATCGTCAGCAAACTGCATTTCTGCGTGGCGCCAGCAGGAGGACGAGGAAAGTGGGCTGAATGTGGTGTGTCTGTTGGGAAAAGGCCACGGCTAACACAACATGTGACTGATAACTAAATAAATCCCCAGTGAAGGACTGAGCTAACCCGTTACGGAATAAAAAAATAAACATTTACAGTAAAAAAAACTTTTCAACGCCCCCTTTCTTCTGTCTGAACAGTTTTTAAGGAACTTTACAAAACATTTCTAAAAACAGAAAGCAAAACATGTAAATAGCTAAACATCATTCATCAGAATGACCCATGCAGTTTTAATCATAAAGCTAAACCTGAACGCTGAACTAGAAATGAAATGGTAAGTCCTTCCCGATTTCCTTTGAGGTCTAACAGAGAATTGGATTTTGGACCTAATATATTTAAAAGGAAATATTTTGCAAATTTCACATTTTGTACTTCCATTTGGTTTTCTATTACTTTCAAAAACCGCTTTAAAAAATCTCACCTATCTGGTTTTTGACAATTTCCAGGCCTGTCACAATAATATTGTTGATTATATTGTTGTTTTGAGACCATTTACATTTAATATAATGGCATAATAACACAAAAACTCATTCCCAAAGATCAATAAATTTTAAATTCTAAAGAACATTTTAGCACTAGAACTGGAAGACATCTTAAATATCCAACATAATTAAACAAAGCAAAAGAAACAACAAATACAAGGAATCATGAGATCTCCAAACGAAATTTTCCATCAAAAAAAGGACTAGTTAAGCCCAAAGCACCAACCTAAACACTTTTGGTAACCGGTTTGGTACAAAAAGAGAAAGAGAGAGAAAAATAAGTGAAAAACGATAAGTGATAAAAATGGAAATGATTGATCGTCTTTTAGTTGATTTATTGCGACAGGCCTAATAACTGTGTCTTTTGGCGTCTAAAAATTTTAATCTCCGGAATATAACGTCACAAATCAGCAGGCACTGCATCGTTACCTAGCAACCCCAGCAAAGCTCGGGGCGTTACCTACCAACCAAAGCTGAGTTCCAGCACATTTGATTGGCTGGTTTTACCATTATATGCTTTGTACATGAAATCAGAAATCTGGATGTTGAACAGTTCAATGCTTAACAGTTTGGACCTGTTCAAGACAATGAAAACATTGTCATACTTTAAAGTGAGTGGATATATTTTTCGGATCCTTGTTAGAAAGAACCATATGCTTTCAAGAAAGACAGCTCCAGTATCGAAAATGATATCAAGTTTGACATGTTGGTGTCGTGACAACCCTAGACAGAGAAACCACAGAGGAAATGGGGAAAAGGTGAAGACACACAATGTAAATACACAAATATGTCAATGAGCGTCAGGAAGAGCAAATGTTTCTGTACAACTGTGAGAAAGCATTGCAAGATGGTTCATAACCCAAAACTCTGAGTCTGCTGGGAAGCAAATGTCAAGAGACAAAAGAGGCACAACTTAAACATATTTTATAAGTGATTTTGAGCATTTTAAATCAATTCAGAATTCCCAGGACAAGGAACTGTAATTCTCTATAAACCCATTGCAGCAAGACGTCACGTGTGCAAGATCCCAGCAAGCGAGCCTACGATGACTACCATTGGTTTTCACTATCAAGTTTTCAATATAATGCACTAAATTTTAATTTAGTAATTTAATTTCATATATAAAAGAAAAAGGGATGCAGACAACTAGATAAGTTCAGGAAAAAGTTTTGATAAAGAAAAAAAAAGCGAGTTAGAGGGTAGCAGGTCAGTTATGCTAGCTTGACTTTGACAACTTTAACATGTAGATGATGCTGTAAAATTCTGTGTTTCGGTTCAGTAAAAAAAAAAGAAAAAAAAAAGCCGACGCACACACCAACTGACTGATCATCAGTGAAGGAGGTGTTTAGATTAGCTAATCTAATCTGCCACAGCGATCACTTATTAAAAAATAAAAATAAACCAAAATAACCATCAAGCCTGGAAACATGATACTGTAAAAACCCAATATTCTGTTCTTTGTGTGGGAAGTGTTTGCGTGTTTTTTGGTATACATTAGTGGTGTTGTGGCCAGTTACTATGGCAACGACTGTGCGTAGCGTAGCCGACACAGAGAGCAAGATGAAAGAAGAATGAGTGGTTTTGAGTTATCAACGGTTTTTCTGCATCATTTTTCCCTATGCTCTGGCGCACTGCACTGAATTAATACCTGCATCTCCAGGTTTCATTTTCTTAACGGAGATGTTTTGTATGAGCAACCAAAAGAATCGTCTTTTTGCCCTCCGGGGTTGTGTGCATGCGTAAAATTTCCAGATGTAAACAATAACATGGAACAGGGTCTATAGAATCGATTTTTTCTGTACTTCTAACTATTTGATATTTTGTATGATCCTACATGTTGCAGTTACACCTGAATTTCCTGCATTGGACAATGAAGACAATCGCTATTCTATTTATTTGGTCTGTTGGTTTGATTTCCACTAATGAAGAAAACATTCAGCGAAATGTCTAAACTTAAAGCGGTTGGGGAGCTGGAGAAATTCAGTTTGGAACCATCTTAATGGACCAATTTCACACTTTAAAAGTGCTTTATTAGGCTTTAATGCACTTCCTGTTCCTCTTACTTCCTGTACGTTACACAATCTCTCAGCCAACAGCTTCAGTGAGCAGTGACAGCAGGAAACGTGACCCGAGACTGACCTTTCTTTGACACCAAAGCAAACCACTGAACAACATACAGAAAAAGGCGAATTAAGCAGAGGCAAAGAGTCTTGTTGTTGTGGCCAGAACCAAATGGAGGACAAAAAAAACCTTTGGCGATTTCCACACCAACTCCTTCAATAACTGGATGGAAATAAAGTGTAAAGAAGCTTTCAGGATCCCAGCGAATGGCTCCAGGAACGGGGAAGACCCGGGTTTGTTTTGCACATGGGGTTAAGGGTTGTATCCTCTCCAAGACATTCTGGGAAGACATCCAAATGGAGCACGGAAAACGACCTAACTGCAGCTTCATTACGGACTGAAGGCAGGCATTATGGCACAGAAGCAGCTGGAAAACGAGACTGATGGGCAGAGGCCAGTCAGCTCTCAGATTAAAACACCTCGCTGTCGATTTAAGAGAGCAGCAGCCTGCAAAACGCATGCAGCAGCACATATAGCTGCAAAATAAAAAAAATAAATTTATTGAATTGACAAATGTATACTTTCCAGATCTCATCTTTCTGCACTGCAGAAACAGGAATGCATAGTAAATATTGACATTTCAACATTGTCTAATTAGAGCAAAGTGCCAAAACCAAACTATGATCTAACTGTTGTTCCTCTGTAAATCATTAGACGTTGCACAAGGCGTTACGCAACAACAACCGAGACCAAAACGTGGCTCTGAACGAAACCTCTGCCACAGTCAAAGCAGAAAATCTTACACCAAGAAAGCCTTCATTTGACCTTTGTGTTTTAATTACAAAGAAAAGAGCGGAGTGCGAGTTTTAAAATATTCATACCACTTTAACATTTTTTTCCAAGTCACAACCTGAAACTTTTGTGTATTTTAAAAACAGGATTTTATTGGAGAAACCCCAACAAACTGCATCATGAAGCTCTAATTATTGTTTATAATCGTTTCTTGTTGCATGATTGACAGTTACTCTCTCTGGTTCTGGATGCTGTGCAGCTTCTACTCCTTTTACTTTCGGAATGGTGTGTGTGTGTGTGTGTGTGTGTGTGTGTTGATGCGTAACCGTGGCAACAAGGAATTGTTTTTACAGTTGGGAGTGGCTGATTAGCATCTGAAAAGTGCAAATAGCACATGAACTATGACCCGTTTAAAAAAGGTTCATGGATGCAGAGGAAGTTGGAGCCATCTCTTCCATTGACCATAATGGGCAGGGATTGTATCCCCTACTCCAACATCTCTCTGCTTGGCTTTGTAACATTACAACCACTAAGAGATATAAACGGGAACAGCAAAAGCAAATGAGGTGGATTAGCAATTCTTGGTGTCATCCAGGACATGCTACTGTGAAATATCGTCTCTCAGTAAGGCTGGACGATATCGGAATTTTATCGGATAATTTGTGGTTCTATTGTGATAACAATAAAGATTGTTATTAAAAAGAAAAACAATTACTTATTTTTTAGGTAACTGTATGGTTGTGAAAGCATGGCACAGCATTCAAAGTGCCACAAACAAATGTAGTTCTTGAACAAAATTCACATTTTTTAAATTTATCTCAAAATTGACTTTTTTTTCCCCCAGAATTATGATTATAATTTCAGAATCCTGACTTTTTCTAAGAAAACTGACTTTTAATTTAACTTTCCCCCAAAATTTTTATTGTTTTTCCCTCTCAAATCAGACTTTAGTTCCCTCTTAATTGCGACTTTTTGTCTCTCAATTCTGACATTTTTCTCTCAATTCAGATTTTTAAGGACTTTTTTCTCAAAAATCTGACATTTTTGTCAAAAATCTGACTTTTTAATTTTGACTTTTCTCAACATTTTGCCTTTTTGTCAGAATTTTGACATTTCTTCTCAAAATTCTGACTTAAATGCGGAAGAGTAAAGTCCAAATTCTGAGAACAAAAATGTTTTACTATTTTTTTTCCAGTGGCTCTAATCCTCTGACGTGTTTCCAGGAGTCATCGTCGCTCAAATTTGCATCATTCTCACCCAACCTTACAAAATCAAGTTCAGGAGCCAGCCTGGGCTCTGAATCTGTCTGCTGTTCATAAAGACATCAGCAGCTTTTGTACGTTTTTGGCGGAGCAGTTTCCGTTGGCTGCTCTGTATGCAAAACATGCAAAATATAAGCACAACAGCAGTGGTATGAAAATATGCGACACAATGCAGGTGTCACAGTCGGATCGGCTTTATGTTTTGGGGAATTCGCCCTGAGGCCCTGCTTTTTATTTCATGGACTCAAACTTCAATGCCTGGGCATGGAGGCATTCTCAGTATCGCATTATTCTTTCATAGCTCACCTTAGCGACACTCCCTGTAACTCACCCCAAAGTTCTCAGATCACCTAACCAGATAAGAATCACTTTGTCAGCAGCTCGACAAATCTGTGTGGATGCAACAGCAGCTGCTTTTAAAAGACACAAATATATACATTTTTAGCACAAAATGATAATTTCACGTCTGATTTGTCCTTAAAAGTACTTAAAAACGTGGCTACAAGTAGCTGTTCAGTTGCACTTTTATGCAGCAAGAATAAAAAGAAAACAGGAAGATGCTCGCAGCTCTTAGAAAGTGAGACGTTTCACCTCCAGAGGAAAGAAACGTAGAGCTCTCAGCAGCCCTGAGAGACAATTTGGATCAAGTTGCAAACTCTGTTAGGAGCTAAATATAGTTCTGCAGGATATTATTGATACACACATACAGAAAGGCTGTGCAGAAGGAGAGAAAGCACGCTCGAGACAAACCTGTGTAAGTAAAGCATGGGTGCATTCAACAGGCCAGTGGCAGAGGCCCAGCATAAATAAATAAAAACACAGAGGAAGACAGTAACAGGAAAAGAGCGGCCTTAAATAAACATGACACCAGTTTTCAGAAGCAACACGTAAGCACTTTGCTGTGCAAATATATCTGCAGCTGTAATAGAGCTTTAATCACATCACGGTTTCTACATTTTACGTTTCTGATGCATTTTTAGTGCAGTTTTCAGGCTGTATTGTCAATATGATTAAAAATATGTATAAAAATTACTTGTTGAATATTTTTAGGATGAATTTATAGCAAACATTAGAGATTAACCAATTGGCTTTTCTTTACCAATACTGATTTATAATGGCTATAACTGGGAGTTCACAAATAAAACGGACCGATTTTCTTCATTTTGGAAATCGGCCGATACTTGCTGAGAAACCGAAAAAGTCTAAAAATTAGGTCTGTGTGTCTGTAGTCACCCAACTAATCGATAAACTTAGAAACAATAAATAAATAGGCATCAGTTTGCCATAAAACTGCAATCAGTGCACTCCTCCTTTAAAAAATACTTAATTTTTTCTACCAATAGCAATGAAAATTTATTTATTTTAACAATCAAATCTCTACAAGCCTAAAAAGCAAACAGATCTTTGGAAAGACAAAATATATAGAAGTAAAGTTGATTCAAAATAGATTTTAAAAAGTGTTAACATTCTTCAACTGTTCTTAAATAATAATAAATTTTATTTAGAATGGACTTTACATGTAAATCTCAAAGTGCAGCAAAATGACAATAAAAGCATTATCCAATCTAAAAACAATAAAAACTCATTTTAAAATATCATAAGATCTTAAGAACAGAAACATTTTCAGTTCCTAAATATTAAAAATTAAATAAATATTAAAGCATCATAACAGGTGACTCAAAATGAAAATTAGTAGGTCAGGTTTTTTAAAGGTCAGTGATCGGCCTGAGAACTGCAATCAGTGCAAAGAATGAGTCCAGCCGCTTCTTTAAAGCCAGTATAAAGTGATTTAAAGCCTCGTCTTTAACCGAGTTTTAATTAAAATGAGGAAATGTGCATCAAACTACACGAAATGGTGCATTCTTTATATACCAGGAAATGTGAGAATGATTGATTTTAAGTGTTTAATGACTGGAAGATTAATATAAAAATCACATGTTCCTTTATTTGATTAGCCAAATTAGAAAAAAATTACATTTTTCAATTATTTCAAAGAAGCCCAGATCATAAACCTCCCACTACCGTGCTTCACAGCTGCTACAAGTTCTCTCTCTGAGCATATCTTTTTCAAGTTTGTTTAAATGCAAACATAAGTCATGCAGCCATATTGTTTCAGGAAAGCATAAGTATAGCGTGCTAAATGCTAATAGAGACAGTCTGAGATGCAGCTTTGGGAAGAACAGAAATAATCTTAAATGTTTTCCCAGTTTTAAAAAATCTTTTGGAATTTGAAAATTCTCCCAGGTTGTTGTTTCCTGATTCAGTTCTATGATACTTTAATTAATCCTACAGGAAAATTAAATATTGTAACTCATATAATTTCCTTTAAAGAGCTGTTGTAGATGCCGATAGAATGATCTCCTGTAGCAGTCTGTATTACAGCTATTTGGAAGAAGCCTCTGACTAAAGAAATCATGTTGATGCTACGGGTTGTAAATGTTTTTTTTTTATGTTTTTGATAAATTCCACTTTGCACAATAACCTCCAGATGTTCCAGAATAATCCCAGAAATTAAGAGAACCAGCATCAGGTTGCTAATTGCTAATGTCTTCCCCCCTTCTAACTGCTGATGCTCATTTAAAATAATTTAAAACAAAGCGTCAGGTCACTGCTTGCCCCAGTAAGTCCTTCTTAAATCAAAATGCAAAACTTGGTAAGACAAGAAACCTCCTTAAAACTTGTTAAAATGACACGACAAAAACTTGGTAAAATGCAAAACTTTTACGTTAATATTAAAAACCTCGTTAAAATGCAGAACTCAAGAACCTTCTTGTAACAACAAAATGCAAAACCATTTAAGACAAGCAACCTTCTCGTTTAAAAAAAAGCAGAACTTAAGATGAGAAACCCTCATTTAAACGAGATGTGGAACGACAAAGTTTCACGCTTTAAATTCCTCTGGAAGACAACAATGTCGCTCACTCGCTCTCCATCTGGTCAACTGAATGAATTAATTAATTTAAGCTTCACTAGAATGAGAGAGTTTCTCATTATAACAAGTTTTTGATCTGCTTAAAATTAGAGGGTTTCTCATTGTAAAACCATACCACTGCTATATTTATTCGCTAGGTTTGGCAGCATTGTGCTTCCATAGGTTATGGGGCTTTTGTGATTTGAGGTTAAATTGATGAGCATCCTGATATGCACAGTTGGGCAGTAGCTAATTACCTTAGTTTTTTTTTTTATTATTTACTTTAGCAGTATTTTTAGTACTAATGTACTTTTTACTTTAGTAATTTTATCATGAAGTATTTCTACTCTTATTTGAGTAAAATTTCTGGACTTTCTACCCACTGAATGAAAAACAAACATGTTTTAACCAAAAATTCACCAGACGCAGACACACACCTGCAGTTTTTGTTAAAGTTTCATCTGTTTTTTACTGAAAGAAAGAAACTGAATTGGAAAAGTTTACTTTTGCCTGATTTTTATTTTTTGTTACTTACATGAATTATTGTCATTTTCACCTTTAAAATACCAAAATTTCCACTTAACTTTATAATTTGGTCCAGTCTCATGATATACTTTTTAAATATTAAATGATTGATAATTTGATCAGTTACTCAGTACTTGAGCAGACTTTTTACCAGATCTTATTTTTTTACTCTTGAATAATTTCTTGGATGGCTACCGAGTAAAAATATGTAGAAGTAGTGCTACTCTGATTTGAGTATAATGTTTGGGTACTCTGCCCACCTCAGCTGATATGTTGAATCATATCATTTAAAGTGGGTGTACTTTCTTTTTCACACCGGTTTGTGTTTTTATTACATTATTTAAAGTAAATGCACATTTTCTCTCCTCTACAGCATTAAGGGGTGTTGTGAAAGCTGCAGCTGTTTCCACATACCCACAGTATGTCACCTGCTCAGCTTCGGCTGCTTAAACGCCGCTGCTCCCATCAGCTAGCTGACAAGCTAACATTGGAAGAGGGCACATCTGGATTCAAAACACCCCTTTGCTCCTTCTCCGCAGACTGGAAGCGGTGAGGTTCGAACTGGCACGGCGTTCCCACCGGGAGAATTTGAGGACACATGCCCCTGACGTGAACCCCACGGCCCCTGCTGAGTGGAGCCCCGCTGCGCCAGCCAGACCCACGGAGCTAACTTAGCATGCTAATTCATGTCTCCGCTAGGCTGACGTCGCCGTAGCCCCGTCTTCCACACACACACACACGCGCGCGCACATCTGCAAGGCGAAGCGGCGCTAGCTAATGGGATTTCAACTTTTTTTTTTTTTTTTTTTTCGGGCTCAGGAAGAAAGTTACGCGCTTCAACACGTACAAACGGGCGGTTACGAAACCCAACAGGCTCCGGCGGTGACAGTGTTGAGAAATGCGGCGGTGCTCCTACCACATTCGGCGGCTGTCTGGGTTCAGAAGAGGCCGATCATGTCGGGACTCAACGGCCCCGGGTTCGGTCCACATTCCCCGGAGTGGCCGCCGCTGCTGCTGCCGCCGCCGCTCTCGGTATCACTGCGCACAGATGGTCCCGATCCTGTCGCTTGATAAGAAAGAAAAAAAAAGGAGCTGCTGCTTGGCGATCACAGCGTGGTGCAGATGGTGATTAATAACATCGGCATGTCTGCGCTGAAGTTTCGCTTGAAATCAGAGGACGCGTCACCTTGCAGCGGTTCATGACTCCCACTGTTCAAGATGTGGAAGGGCAGGACGAGTCCGTATCACTCCCAGCCGCTGACAATAATCAGTGTGGCCACACGGGCATCCGTATGTCACTCTGCTGACATCCAGTCACCGAAAACTGCACTCCGCATATCACTCTTTCTGTCAGGTTTAAAATGTCTGGTGGACGGCGGCCAATTACATAGAAAAAAAAAATGGACGAGTGAACTTCTGCCATAAAAACTGAGAAAATATGAGATTTGTCTCAGAGATTTTCTAGAAAAAACTGGGAAATTTCTGATTTGACCAGAAAAGTTGAAAATGTTCTACAGAAAAAAAAATCTGATATTTTTAGGTTAATCTCAGAAAGTTTCTAGAAAAAAACTCAGAAATTTTTGATATGAAAAATCAAAAAATTGTGAAATAAAATCAGAAATTCTCCAGAAAAAAAAGGAAATTTATGAGTTTTAAAAGTTGAAACTTTGCTAGAAAAAATTTAAATTTTGAGATTAATCTCAGAAAAAAAATCTGATCTTAAAAACTCAACAAAAAAAGCTAGAATAAAACTCGGAAATTTCTGATTTGAAAAGTTGAAAATTTGCACAAAAAATTAAATTTTCCAGTTAAAAAATAAGGAAATTTCTGAGTCTAAAGATTTAAACTCTACTAGAAAAAAAATCTGAAATTTTCCAAAAGAACATTTCTGAGCTTAAAAAGTCAAAAATTTGCTAGAAAAAAAAATTGAGGTTAATCTCAGAAATCTTCCACAAAAACATGGAAAACATGGAGTTTCAAAAGTTTTATCCTTTAATTGTCTCTCTTTATACCAAATGCGTTCAAAGTGGGGCGGGGATCCATTTGAAATCTGGGTGTAGTGATGAACTCTGACCTGAGCCTTCAGAGCCACATAAAGTCAGTTACAAAGTCAGCCTTCTATCACCTAAAGAGCATTTTCAGGATTAAAAGACTAAGGTTTCACTAAGATCTAGAGAATCACATCCAGTTGTTTATCTTTGTAGCTCAGAGAATAAAATATTATTAGTTTATAAATCACAGAAAGGATTGGCTCCTCAGTACATCTGCATATTTAATATGATACAAAAAGCGACTAAAGAATCAATAATCTCATGCAATATGGCTGACTAAGTTCTTCATTTTCTCCTTGTAACGTTTCCTAAAGTGAAACGCAATTCTGATCAAAAGGTGACATAAACTCATGTTGTCCAGATTAACTGGTTCCACAACATTTTGATGCTAATTTTAGAAATGGCGATTCTGTGTTTGTGCTTAGAAGTTATGAAAGAAATCCACAAATTATACATTTCAGGAGAAATGTCAATGAAATCAGGCACATTCACCATTTTAAATAAATATTTCATTGCATATTGTAGAAAATACAAAATTTTTAAGGAGGAAAGTTGTAATTTTGTATTTTTCATATATATATTTTTACAAATATATTGAGTTTTACAATCTAATCACAAATGTACTTTAAGCATCAGTTATTGTAATTTATCATTAATGTATTTATATCTGCTTTTTCTGTTGATGAATCATGATAGTCTTTTATTAACTTATGTTAAAATTAAAAACATAACTAATCAAACGGATGTTAAAACATCTATAAATAAAGCTGAAAAATATTGCATAATATAATTCAGTTTTATTCACTAAATTAGCTGCATAAAGCGAATATAAACAGAAGTTTGCTTTTATGAGAGATTTCCATTAATCCAGAAAGTAGACAGAACATGAAGGCTAAAAATATTAATTATAATATCTTCAGTTGCACCATGCATAAATCTCAATAATTATTTTACCAAATAATCAATAAAAGTTCAATAAAGTTGAGTTTGGTCTTTGGTTTTGTTTTAAAATCAAAGTTTATGTTTATATTGATTAAAGTTTTGTTGAAAAACTGATTTGTTTCCAAGTTTTAACCACTTGTCATTACTTTTCAAATTATTTTATTTTACTTCCTGCACTAAAAAAACACACCTGCTCTCATCTAGTTTATTTGGGAAACTTTAAAAAATACTCAGAGTCATCTTGATGTTTTGAGAAAGTTAGAAAATGTTCACAAAAAGCACCAAGTTGCAACAATCTCAGCTTCTTAGGGGTGAGAGGAATCCATGATTGTTGTTCCAGCTGATCTAGTTTACCTTTGCTCTTTTGCTCCCCCTGGTGGTCGGGCAGAAAACTCACCTTTTGTAATTTATTTCAAATAAATTTAGCTTAATATATTTACACTTCCACATCAGGATCATCGTTATTCCTAAATGATCTACAGTGATCAAATCATTTTCTTCATTAATAAAATAAACAACACAAACTCGATTCACTGACATAAAATAAAGTTAAGCAATAAGAAGAAAGGGTTGCATTGTGATATAATTTAGTACATATTTACATCAGTGATGTTCAGTGGACTTAAAAACTTCACACAATACATTTTTGTGACTAAAAATAAACTAATTCATTTAATTTGACATATATTCTGCACAATGCTGAAAAAACTAACTTACAAATAACTTTTCAGCAAGACATGGAGCTTGTTTAAAGTTAATAATTACTTAATAAAAATAAAGAACTAGTTCCACCGGCAGATTATTTTACTTTCAACAAGACATTCTTCCCTTGTTATAAGTAAAATAATCTGACAATATAACTACTACATTTTCGCAGATATTAAAAAAATATTTACTTAAAATAAGACCCATATAATGCTGGGAAGTTGCTTGTAAGTCACTTTTGTTTACTCAGGTATTTGCACTAGAAAGCAGACCAAAAATATCTGATAAGATTTTGTGTTTTGCAGTGTAGCTGTGAGCCTGCAGCTTCGTTTTAGATCATCAGTCTGATCTGAAACACCTTCTGTTTGACAAAGAGAGAAAAGATTCCTTTCACCAAAAAAAGAAAAATAGGAAAGCCTCTTTGCACTTGTTGCCAGCAGCCATTATGCACAGCTAATTATGTTGCTTAGGAGTTTATTAGCACCAAATGAGTGAAGTCATTATCTCCCAATTTAGCATGAAAACCCTCACAGATTATAAATTATGCCTGATTCATCTTGCTTAGTGAAAATGCTAAACTTTTTAGCTGCGCAGATCATATTATATTGAGTAATTTTATGTTTATTATGAGAAAAATGTAGAGAGACAATGAGAGTTCCTCCCTCTGAGTCGATTAACCCGGCAGAAGAACGAGCAGAGAGGAATAAAAGGAGGAATGAAATGCTGGAGGAAGGTCAAGAGAACAGAAGAAAGGCTCAGCGGGAAATGAGAGAGCAGGAGCGAGGGAGAGGGCCAGTGAGAGAGAGAAGGATGAGAAAGTGAAACTATGTTGTCATGGAAACTGGCATGGATCTGAGGAGGAAAATAAGAATGTAAATTGGTTTATCCTCAGGGAACGAGACGGCGCTGCGGAGGAAAAATAAACCAAGAGATGAACGAGGGAGGAAAGGAAGGAAGGAAGGAAGGAAGGAAGGAAGGAAGGAAGGAAGGAAGGAAGGAAGGAAGGAAGGAAAGAAAAGAGAGAGGAAGGAAGGAAAAGAGAGAGGAAGGAAGAAAGCAAGGAAGGAAGGAAGGAAAGAAGGAAGGAACAAATGGATAGAGGAAGAAAGAAAGAAAGAAAGAAACAAAGAAGCAAAGAAAGGAAGAAAGAAAGAGAAGAGTGAATGACGGCGTCCATGTTTGCAGCTGCAGTTGCTTCCAGATGAATAATTGAAGCGCCGTCAGCCCAGGAGGCGCAGGTCAGTCTGAGTGGGTGAATTACTAATATATCTGAACAAATTGTGCTTTACGTGCGGCCGCCGCATGCCAGAAACGTTATTCTACTCTAATAGGTTGACACTTTTTATGGCGACGCCTGAAGGGCCTCATCATCGGAGAGTGAAACTGCTCCCAGGACTCTGACCTCCATCTTGTTTGCAGGTACTCATAACAGAGGGAGAAGTTCCTCTGACTGTAATTACTTTTCTTTTCCAGTGTAAGCATTTTTGATCTCTGCTTACCTTAGAAAACCCATCAATCGGTTTGATTCCTCTGTGTTGGGTTATGGGGTGTAATGTCACTCCAGGCCACTAGGAGGAGCTGCTGTAAGAAGTGAAATGAGAACGATAGGCGGAGTTTTGCTTTTTGACAAACTAAAAAAGGAAATGGACAGAGAAAGAAAGAAAGGAAAGAATGAAGGAAAGAAGAAATGAAGGAAAGTAGGAAGGACCATCAGTATCCATTTTCTCCAAAGCGTTTCCTAGTTGTAAATACTAAGATGGCGGTTACGCAGCTCTGATCACCACCAGATGCTACCAGACTCAACCCAAATAATGACCTGGGTAAGATGGCGAACGCCTTGCACACAGCCCAGGCCAGAACATGATGAAAGGAAGTTTCTGAGCTGTAGATGGACGACATGTTTTGGATTCAGGCCAACATGGTGATGAATAAAGCAAAGAAAACTTTGATCAAGGAGCTGCACAGAAAGCAGCAACCACATAATCACAAGACCACCCAGAAAAAACCACCAAAGCTCCGGTTTCATTAGGAGGGAAATGGATTCAATAACTTGTTTTTGAAAAAGGTTATGTCATTCCAAGTTGCCTAATCTCCTCAGTTGAGCGCTAAACTCTCATAAGCTGCACTTCCATTTACCTTTAAATTGAAATTATGAAAATAAATTTGTTTAATGGAAACAAATAGTCACGTTTTCAATAAAAAAGTTTCTGCCCTCAAATTACTCACAAAAAAAATGAGTATTTTGCTGAAGTTGCATCACGTGAGTCGTGTGATCAACAACAGGATGTTACTACTGGCAGAAATGACAAAGACGACGACAGGAAGCGGTTGGAGGATGATGGCATGGCATGTTTTTTGATGACTCATTTTAATTGCGCTAATGGAAAAAAATGCAATTGCAAAATTGCGTTTTTTTGACATTAGCGGAATATCAACAACACTTTTTTGTACATTTGAAATGAAATGTAGCTCCCACAAGACCGGACCAGAAGTGAGCCATCTTGTTACGCAACTTCTGTTATTCTGATATTAGCAAGACACTCAGTATTTAGAAGTAAAGTTTGCTCACCTTCACTGGATGTAAAGAAAATTCCTCTTTACTGTTGGTTTTTACACCCTGGAATCCAACAATATCCAAACGTCGCAGTTTTCAATTAAGTGGAAAGCTGCTTCCAATGGCGGCGGGGTAACCGGAAGCAGGAAATGTGGCATCATGTGGTAACTGTATTCAGAAATTCCATTACATAAGAAACATAATTATTATCACACGTGATTAATAAGTTTGGTCACCCGACAAGCTATTAAAAATATGACGCGTCATTTAATTTCCGCCAGTAGTAACATCCGGTTGTTGATCACATGACTCGTGATTTTCAAAATAAGCGTTTCTATTTCGTTCATAAACCGATATTTGAATTTGATAGAATGATCTGTGAAGGGAGTTAAAAATTAAGGTGATGACGAGGAGACCTTTGACCTTCAAGAATAAATAATCAAAAGACAAGTTGAAACATGCAGAAAGCTGGTTGGCAATTATAATAAGGGATTGATTAATATAAATACCAATAAAAATGTTTTATTATTACTGAGAAAGTGTCATAAATCATTTTTAACACTCCTTTGTTTAAATTAAAGCTATATTATTTCTTGGTCAAACAAAAATACATTTAAAATCTAAATCTAGCAGGGCTTATGAAGAATTTTGGACTGTAGATGGTGCATTTTAATGAAATCATTTACTCCTTACACCATACCTAAACACACAGACTTGCCAGTGTTGGTTTCTTAATTAGCTAATTTTTACCATTTCTAAATAAAACAAGTCTGTAAAAAAGGTTTGGAAATTGTAAAAAAAAAAAAAAAAAAATGCAGTAAATGTCAACAAATGCAGGGGAAAAGAAACTGCAGACATTTGATTGTAGAGAATTAGAACTGCCAGTAGATGGCAGTAAAGTTTCTCTGATGAATTTTAATGAAGCTTGCCATTTTTCACCAAAACATCAGAAAATAAAAGTAGGAAAAACTATTTCAGTGTTTTCCTTAAAGATGAAAAAAATAATGTGTGAGGGATTTCAGGTTTTTACGCTGTTTTACACATTTAAAATTAAATCAGTCAAGAAAAACATATTAGCTTAGTACCGAAGAATGCACTGCAAAATCAAAGTCTTGATACCAAGAAGTTCAGTTTCTAGTGCCAATATATTAGTACACTTGAAATAAGACAAAACAAACTTAAAAGTAACTTTTCAGAAAGATATTGGAGCTTATTTTAAGTAAACAATTCCTTAATAATGATGAAAAAGTACTACCAGTAGATTATTTAAACTATACCATGGTAAAAAGTCTTTTACTTTGTCTTGTTTGCAACTGAAAACCCCAAAAGCTAAGACAACAGGGTTTTGTGTTTACAAAATTATAGATGTAAAGTTGTTAAAAAGTCTTTATTTATTCTTCAAATTCATTTCACTTTGTCAAAAAGTTTTCTGGTATTTATTGGTAAGCTCTGTTACGCTGCTCTTGACAGTTGCCATGGCAACAACTAACTGACAGCTCCTCCCGTTTTTCTGCCAATTCTTCTGTCAACCAGAAGCAGCCCTGATAAAACCAGAGAACCTGGGTGTGTGAAGTCAGCTCTGGAACTAAACTAGGGCCATAAAGTTTGATTAATAAAAAAAAAGGAAAGAAAAACGATTTGAATTAAATTCAAGTTATTATGTTTCAGTTTATTATTTTCAGTTTAAAACTTGTTTTTCAGATTCAAATCTTTTCTCTTTAGTTTCAAATTTCTTTCCAGTTTAAATTTTCTTCAGTCTCAAAACTTTTATCAGCTTAAATTAAATTTTTTTAGGTAACTTTTTTTTCCAGTTTCAAATATATATATTTTCAGTTAAACATTTTTTCCAGATTCTACAATTTTATCTTTCAAATATTTTTTTCAGTTTCAAATCTTTTTTTTTCAGATTCAATTTTTTTTTACACTTTCAATTTTTTCCCTTTTGAACAACCTTCATGGCCCCAATGTAGCTCCACAGACGGTCTACAGGACTGAGACGATCAACGAACTGATTTTTTACTACAAATGAAAAATCGATACACTTTTGGGCATGAAAAGCCATTTCATAGGTATTTTTCTACATTTTCTTACAACAAATTAAACCTTTAGGTCGTTTTTAGGTGTAATTTCTAATTTCACATCATAACAATCTGGTGAAAATAGTGTCCACATGAGAAAACATAACCCTTTTCTCTGGGCAGACAGAGCAGGCCCTGTCTGTGAAGTTTACTGGGGCCACTTGAGGTGAAGTCCAGCTCCATTTATGAATTGGTTATGAGCTCTGGAGGTGTCGTTTTGACCTTTTACAAAGCTGCGGCCGCCAGCTCGGGTCTCGCAGTGAGACGGAGAGCGTAGCTGTACGGCAGAGTCGTCTTTTAAAACAGTGAGAGCTCAAAGAGGTCTGGATCTTATTAAATTCCTTTGTCTCGGTCCCACTCTCGCCCCTCCTGGTCGGCCTGTCTGTTTTTACTTTATTCATATTCATTCCAGCCTGACCCTCCTCCTTCTGGGCCTTAAACGTCCCATGATGCATTTCGTTACGACTGCAAGGCAGATGTGTCTAGTGGTGCAGAAATGCTCAAAATATGTAGACACCAAATATAAATATAGGGTGCACTGCAAAAACACAAAATCATGCCAGGTGTTTTTGTCTAGTTTTAGTGTAAATGTTTCAGTAAACTTGAAATAAGACAAAACTAACTTACAAGAAACTTTTCAGCAAGATAAAAGGAGCGTTTTTTAAAGTAAATAAGTCTTTAATACTGAGCTTTTTGTCTTATTTCAAGTGGAAGAAATATTTTGACTAGAAACTAAACAAAAATACCTAGTAAGATTTTGTGTTTTTGCAGTGAATAATGTGCTTAACACTGTAAAAAATAATCAAGTCAAATCCAATCTATTCAAAACTAGTATTTTTTTTCTAAAATTGAAAAAAATACTTGTAAGTTAGTTTTGTCTTATTTCAAGGGTACTGAGATATTTGCACTAAAACTAGACAAAAATACCAGGTAAGATTTGTGTTTTTGCAGTGTATTATGTGTTTCACACTTGACAATATCAAGTCAAATCCAATCTAATCAAAACTAGTATTTTTTTTTCTAAAATTGATATTAAGGAAGTATTTACTTAAAACAAGCTAATATGTCTGGATGGACAGCAACTTTTAAGTTAGTTTTGTCTTATTTCAAGTGAACTGAGATATTTGGAGAAGAAACTAGATCAAAAACTCATTGTGATATTTTCTGTTTTTGCAGTAAGTATAACTCTGTCTTTGCTGCAGTGTAAATCTGACCTGGATAATAGACAGCCAGTTTATCCTATTGATCCCTGCAGAAATCCCTCCAGAGCAGCTGGCCGACGGCGGCCTCATCTGGAACCGCCATCAGTCGCTTGTTAAACGCCGAGTGCGAGTCGGGTGGGAATGTGGCAGCATGCGGTCCCAGCCAATCCATAACCAGACACCAGGAACGGAGCACCAGCATCGCATCAGGCACCAGTTTTTTTTTAATTTTTTTAAAGTTTGTGTGGGTGTTTGTGGTCGATATAGAATCTGTACTTCCTCCTCTTTCTCTCAGTCCTGTCTATGTAATTGATCCCAGACTGGACATTTGAGTTGCCAGCAGCCGTTCATATCATTTTTATCTTTTAGACAAGCCCTCTACTGCTTCCAGATGGGGAAAGCACTCCGGGTTCAGGCTTGTTTTTGAAAAAAATCTAATGCTTTAATGTCTTTACCTTGCAAATGGAGAAACCAACATGAGTGAAACACAGATGTGGGTTGCTTTGTGAAGCCTTGATGCCGACCTGTGGATCGTTTATCTTAGATGCTTATGTTTATCTTTGTAAGTGTTTGTTTCTGCGGCCACTGTAAGTGTGAATGGATGTTTTGTACACTGCTGACAGTGGCTGTGGTTCAACTCTGTGGAAAACAGCTTGTGCAACATCCCAGAGTGCCTTCATGTCATTCATTTGTGATGATTTGCTTTTATTCTATTTCTACACCGATCTGTGCAAAATCTGCCATCACCTGGAAGGAATAGCTAAGACAAACATAATCATTTTAAGTTTAAGTTTGCTTTTCTCTTGGCAAAAATCAAATTTAAAACATTTGTTTTTGAGTAATTTGATGAAAAAAGAACTATGACAGAACATTTTCCTCTAAAATCAATGCTATTGAAACAGCTAGCTTACATTTAACCTCAAAACAGTAAAACCTTTAATAATAAAACATTTTAACGTCAAATCACCCTAGATGCTTATGTTTTAATCTCCTCCATTATAATGTTATGATACAACAATGCAGTATTGTTTTTAGCCTTTTGTCACTAGTTGTGCTAGCAGTAGCTTCTAGTAGCATTAGCTTACCCTGAACTGTAATAAAATGTTTTAAAAGCTTCACGTGACACACTGAACCTGATCCTATTCAATCTCCTAAATTTTTATTATTGGATATTTATTTTTTTATAAAATAAATGGATTTTAATTGTCACCTTATATTGTTTATTTAAAAAATAGCTGTTAGCTACTCACCCTTTGTACGTGACGTCACTCTCTTCGAAACTCGTCCCGCTCCGCCATGACGATGCACTCCTTTAAACCCTGTCGAAGTCATCTGGTAACCTAATACCGCTTCTATGTTGTTGATTTCGCAATAAAAAATGGTCGTAGGGTGCTGCGCGGTCGGCTGCACAAACAGACAAGAGTGAAAACCAAACTTGTCATTTTATTGTGTAATTTTTAAAGAGGAAAGAAACGCGATGGGTATCAGCAGCCGTCAATCATCATGACTGGCAGCTCTCGGTGTAATCACGGATCTGCAGCGAACACTTTCCACAAGGTAATTAGACTAACGTTCATATACTTTATAAGTAAGTTTGATTAGAAAGATATTAAATATCGCATTATGGAGAAGTTGTGCGTCTAATTGTTAATACAATGCCGTACCGTCATGCAGCCTAACATGAAAAACAAACGCATAAAAAAACCTGGTTAGCATCTGGGTTTTTTAACCTTTTTAATGCTCCTCTGGCCCAAAGGGAAATGCCGTTTATGACAGTGATATAAATAATGTGGTGTGAATTCAGGCAAAGTTGATAATTTGATGAACACGTCAGGAGGAACGGGTCGGTTTCTAAGCTAGCTGTTTCTAGCTTCTGTACCGCCGTCTATGAGCCCCAACCAGGTGTGTTACGTTCAAAGGCAAAATAAAATGACTGGAACATGTAGAAGCCATGAATAAATAAACCGACAAAAACAACTTCAGAAGCTCAGTTCAATACTCCCGATCTTCACTCCCGACGTCCATCATGGCGCCTTAAATGATTAAGTGACGTATTTGGTCAATACTTAGCATAGCATAGCATAGCATGAAACGTAGCTTCCATTTAACCTTAAGAGGGCGAAGTGGAACAAATGGCAAACTTAAGAAAATGACACAGCATTTTCTTTTGTTTAATGATGAATTCTAATTATAACCTAAAAACAAACTCTGTTGTTAGCTGTTGGTAGAAAACTCAGCATTAAAAATGTTAGCTTTCAGATTAGCACACCGGATTGAACCAGTCTTCATATCTTCACTAAATGTTCACCTTTAAATTTTATGGTGTAAATCTAAGGATTTATTATCGTTACTGCCAAAACGCAAAGTGTCTAAAAGGTTAGTGGTAAATCTTTAAAAATAACAGATATATGAATGAAAAAGTAACACTGTATGCAGCCATATTCAATTAGTCAAAGATTTAATTTGTTTCCAACATAAATGGTTTTTCAGACAGGACCCTTTTGCCTGATCAACACAGCTTAAAATAGGGCAATCTAATGAGCTCAGTTCAGATCGCACAAAGAGGATAATTTTCCCAAGCCTTTGCCGCACAGCCAGGAATGTCTCTTGGAACAATTTCAAAACAACTGTGGATTCCAGCGCTGTCACTTCAAACACTCGAAGGAAAATGCAAGGAGAATGTCTGGAAGAAGGCACTCTTTGAAATTTCATGGTCAGGAAAAGTTGATCTCAATGGTAAACAGCCTCCCAGAACTTTAGCTTGTTTAGATGATTAAAATAAAGTATTATTTTATTCTGAAATGTCTTAAATCAACATCTCATGAGCCGTTTTAACCTGCAGAACCATAGATCTCATGGACAAACTCTGCTGTATCGTCACGCTTTCTACATCTGCAATTTGAATAAACAGCCTGCCAACCAGAATTATATGTATATTTCCAATTCAGAAGCGTGCTTGTGAATTACTCACCAAATGTGTCGTACCAAGAACACGAAGGAGTTAAACTATGTTTGACATTCCCATTACGCCACTGGGAAACTCAACAGTAATTTTACCAAAACACTGGTGAATGCTTTTTTTTCTGGTTTCATGGAAACATCTCAACAATTAGCTTGTCAACATCACAATGTGGGGATAAATTGGATAATAACAGAAAGCCGCAGCATTAATAGCTTGAATAGAAGAAGTGACAGTCAAATTAGTCAGCTGACTGTAGAAATAAAATGCATTTAAAGCTGTTTTTTTACTTTATCCATCCATCTGTGATGGAAGTTAAAGTGAATCATTGAAAGTATTCAGTAGTTTTTAGACTTTAAAACATATCTTTAACCCCATAAAACAAAAACAAACCAGCTAAAGCTAAAGGCTCTTAGCTAAAGCGATGCTAACTGTAGCTAAGAAGAGCACTAGCTGCTACTGAACACTAAAAAGTTAGTGGTAAAACTTTCAAAACAACAGTTAAATTAACTGCAAAGTATGACTGCCCCGTTACGTTGCAACCTAAGCTGAACTCCTGCACGTTTGGTCAGCTGGTTTTACCACTGTACATTGGGGGCTGGAAAACACAAGAGTTGTACAGTTATTGACTTATCATCCAGAAACCACTTGCTCCACTGTAAAAACACAAAATCTCACCAAGTTGTTCTGGTATAGTTTCTAGTGCAAATATCTTATTACACTTGAAATAAGACAAAACTAACTGACAAGTAACTTTTCAGAAAGACATAGGGGCTTGTTTTAAGCCAATAATTCCTTAATATTGATTAAAAAGTACAAGTTCCTTTGGTTACATAATTTATAACACAACATTTTCCCAGTAAAATAAGTTTTGTCTTATTTGAATTGCACTACATTATTTGGACTAGAAACTAAACAAAAATATTTGGTAAGATTCTGCATTTTTGCAGTGGGCATTCTTTTTGATTGTGCAGGAGGCTCTACTTCTGCTTTTCAAATATGTACAGTTGTATAATTGCGCATCTGTTTGCAGCCTTTTTCACATGCGAGTGTAATCGTTGAGTTGGGGTGGGACGTGGCCAGGAGCAGCTCAGTTGCATTTAAAGTGAAAACACGTCAAACTAGTAAAATCTCATTATCTAATAATTTTGAGCAAAAAAAAGTAATGAACATGTTTTCTGTAGACCATAGACGTATCGTAACCGGTCCAAGGTCATAACAGATCACCTTTAAGTCCATATATGGGTTAAAGCATGTTCCTCCTGTTCCTTGGCCTCAGCTGGAAAACAATGACAGAGACCCCCTGCTGTGGGAGGATTGTTGGTTTGAGCTACTGTACACTAATCAGCTGACCCTGGAGCAGCCTGTGCGTCCCGTCGGGGCAGCGGACTGGCAGGACAAGGTGCTCCAGAGGAAATCACTGCAGAGGTCAGAGCTGAACGCAGCCTAACTGCTGCCTGGATCCTGACGGACAGTGGTCAGGTCTTTGCTCAGTATATAAATACTCCACGCTACATTAGCCACCAAAGCCTTTCCACATGTTGTTTGCAGAAGGCCTCTGCGGTGCTTAAGCCCTGATCCTCATCTGGCTCTTTGCAGGTCAGCTCAGCCAGGACTGTGCAAACGCTGCCTGACACGGACCTGCGCTCAGTTTCACCAGAGGGGGAAACAGCCAGACCGTGTGTTGTCCTGTGGTTTTTAAATACCCAAACCGGACCGCTGTGAGCCACGCTTCAACCAGCACGCTGTAAAAAATACTCCTCTGCCAAATCCTCCACAAGCTGGACTCAAACTCCTGCTCCAGAATTTACTGAATGTAAAAAAGTAAAAACAAGGCAGAATAATAAAGTTTTAATTAAAAAAAAAAAAACATGAGGCAAAACTAAAAACTGTAAAATCTTATTTTCTCTATCATCATCAGTGGCTATGCTAACTAGCCTTAGCATTTAGGAAGAAGCTTTAGCATAACAGAAAGACAGGGGGAGAATGTGAGCAACGCATACACAAGGGTGACTGACAGACATAGGACCCTCCCCCTGGTTCTGATTGGTTGTTTCTGACAAAGAATGTTGTATTTCTGCAGGTGGCAGTAGGACAACAGGATGAAGAAGAAATAGATTTTTTCTGATTATCCGTCTCATGTTAAAGTATCACAACTAATATTTAGATATTAGTTTTAACAAATATGTAAAAAGTTACAGAGGTTAAATCTCATTTAACTCATGTCTGGATAACAGAATTGCTATAAAATGGCACTTTGTGGCTGGAAAACACATACTACTGCCCCTTTATGCAGAAATTGCATTTTGTTTCTTTTCAATCCTGACTCAGACTTCTGAGAAAAGCAGAAGTAAACGTAAAATATCTCCTAAACAATATTTTGTGCTCCTGGGGCTCCGTGAAGGGAAGAGGCCCCTTCCTGCCTCCCTTGTCCCAAGGCCAGTCAGCTGTGGCTTTGGTCTGCAGTCAAGGCTGACATGGCAAGGTGGGGGGGAGGAGGAGGAGGATGCTTCTGTGTTTTTCACAAGACCAAACGTCTGCATGGCTGTTTGCCCAGCTGGGATGCAAGATGCTAGCCTGTGCAGCAGAGGAAAAACAGCCTTCACCTGCTCAATGTGTGGTCCGTCACTCCGCAGCCGAGTGGGGGGAGGAACAGAGTTGTGGCGGTCTTTAAAGTCAGAGGAAGTCTACATTACTGGGGAACGGCCAAGCCATTCTCGTGAGAAAGAAAAACAAAGAGGTCGGACAGCAGTTTCTGTCAGAGAAGGAAAAATGGAGCGAAATCAGAATCTCGTTAGGCCGTAAGTGGAAACACACATTCTCACTGGAAACCAGTGCAGATTATTTTTCTCATCCTAAATCATCTTCTGTTAAAGGTGACCTCTTAGATGTCTGTGGGAAATTCAAAACAAGTTCATTAAATTTTTTTGGCACAAAATAATTCTTAGATGAGATTTCAGTCTGCTCAGTTCTGCCTGTTTTGAGCTGTTTTATTCAATCGTTTGTCTTTGAAAAGGAGAAGTGGAGCCTCCTGCACAAGAAACAAATGCAGCAGGTGGTTTCTGGTCTTTTGTCACTTTAAGTCCTTTACGCTTCTGGCCACGCCCCCAACTCAACGTATACACTCACCTGTGTGTGAATGCTTGCAAACAGATGCAAAATTATTCAACCGATTGTCTTTGAAAAGCAGAAGTGGAGCCTCCTGCACAAGCAACAAAAATGCAGAAAGTGGTTTCTGGATGGTAAGTCAACAACAAAACACTCATATTTTCCAACAGCCATTGTACAGCGCATACAGCGGTAGAAGCGGGTAGAGTACCCAACAATTGTACAGAATTAAGAGTAGCACTAATTCAACATATCTTTACTCAAGAAAAATTAAAAAAGTAGCCGTTCAAGAAATGACTCAAGAGTAAAACAGTATTTGTTAAAAATGGGGACTCAAGTAATGAGCAACTGATCAAAACATCAATTATTTAATATTGAAAAGTTACATCAGATGGACCAAAATATGAAGTTATGGAAATTAGGGCTGTAGGATAATATCGATATCACGATATATATCGATATTTTCCTTCCTAG